>NC_041383.1:732615767-732643889 GCF_002162155.2 Triticum dicoccoides | reverse complement strand
AAAGGGGCCGCGTGTTTTTTTTGCTTTGTGTCACCGACAGACGGGCCAGGGGCGGACAAGCGCGCGCGTCCCATCTGTCCACGCGCTGTCCATTTCACCCCAAAATCGGCGCAAATTTGGGCCAGGGATGGGTTAAAAGCGGACACAAAACGGATAAAAGTCCGTTTGCTCCCGCGCGCTGCGCCGCCCGGTTTGTTCCTTTTACCCCAGACGAATGGGCTCGGACAAAATGGGGTTGCACGGTGAAGATGGACTAACATCATGCCGTCCCGCCAGAGGCCCGCGCGTAGCACACGCACTTGCACTACCAACTGGATACGGGCACCCCATGGCCGTTGGCGTCGGTGACAACTTCACTTTGGGAAGCAACTACACGGCGCGTTGGCAGGCCGAGGAATCCCATCGCTCCGGCACAAGCACAAGCCAAGGAGTGCTTTGAGGCCATGGCCACCTCCCACCTGGGAGGCCGAGTGCAAGGCCGGTGTCGCCGAGATCGACTGTCTCCACATCAAGAACCACCGCCTTGCCGTTGATGCAGTTGACCCAAACAGGCTGGCGTTCTGCACGGACGAGCCCGCGACGGTGGATAGTGGCCTCGTCGTCGAGTCAGACGGCGGCGCGGCGAACTAGTTGCTTGTGTCCTCATCATCGTTCATAGCAATCGCCATGGCACTGTGTGTTAGGGTAGCTATTAAGTCTTAATCATATTCGGTGCAAGCAACCAAACAACATGCACTTATCTGACCACATACAATGCAAGTAACCAAACACGATGCATAGAGGCATCGTTACGATGTAGGAAAAGGACATGCAGGCAATCAATAAATGTGTAGATATTGGTTTTTGCTTGCATATACTCAGCCAGACCCAACTGGGACAAGTATGCAAAAGGGTAAAAAAAGATACAGGTAACAAAATGCACCCGAAGTAATTGGCAGGACACGAGTAGCGTACTGGACCTGCACGGTTAATTTTGAGGGTGTTTTATAAAACTAACACCGAGGTTAGTACTAACTGATGTAAGAAAATGAGTGGGCGAACTAAAAAAACGAGTTGGGTTTGTATAACTTCGCCTACTCTTTTTTTAGTAAAACTTAAGTATAGGGTTTGGTAATTAACTCGAAAGCTCAGGACTGATCCGTTCTTGGCTGATGAAAGTTCAGCGGCCGGCGCGCCCGCAGAGAAAAAAGGGTTTGTGTTTTGTGTTCAAGTGCTACCAGCAAGCTAATATAAAAAGGTGGGTAAAGCGAATGGAGCAAACCTAACCAGTATCCTTTTTTTCTCCAAGTTTAGCATGCAGCTTCATCCAATCGTGCTTGCCTGCTGTCCGGCCCCAGCCTGATTGATAACGACGATGCCTTACTTTCTTGTACTCTCTCTTGCATCCTAACATGATCCTTGTTTAGCATGCAGCTTCATCCCCGAACTCCCCTTAATTATTACCCCGAGTGCTTGCCTGGAGTACTATGTGTGTGTTAAGCAGTGGCATGACCCGAGTGATGATGCCGAAAGCTGCTAACAACCCTGAAATTCAGAATGCAACCATTGTTATCGTTTCATCTGCGCAAAGTTTCCTGATCACTATCCATTAAAATACGATTCAGCCAGCTTCCAAGCTCAAGACGACGACCAAGGCTATGGCCTTGTGGGCTTGGACGCCATGCCCAAGCAAGGTGCCAAGAGTGAGCTGGATCACCCTCCCTGCACGCAACGGTGGCGCTCCGGTGTATGGCCGCAAGGGGCTGGAGCATCGGGTCCTTGTCCACCTCGACATCCATGAAGATCCATCCTCGGGCAGAGTGGTGTCCAGGCCGCACCCCTGGATATCAAACGTCGTCGACGGGGAGACCTTGGCTCGTGACAGGCGCGAGCGCATCTCTCGCCCTGTCCAGCGCGACCGCCATGACCGCCATGGCCGTGACGACGAGGAAGACCGTGGCTGCGGGCGCGACGGCCGGGGCTCGTCCAGAGGCGGGCAAGGCTGGGGCGACCGCATTCGCCGGAGCCTCTCCCGTGCGCCGCGCGACGGGCAGCGTGACAACGACAGGGAACGCCGTGATGGGCGTCACGATGGCCGTCGCCGGGAAATCCCTGACCTTCCCGTCGTCCTTGGCGCCGCTCCGGTGCTTCTTGGCTCTGGCTCCTTGAGCGCTACTACTGTGCGTGCCAGGGAGCTGGAGCCCCTCCACCCCACCGCGCCTGCTACGGCTGCTGTTGGCGCGCGTGGCCGTAGTCCGGTCAGGCAGTCGAGCCCGGCCTCTGCAAGGCGCATATCCAGGGAAGCACGCACTCCACCGGCGTCGCCACCGCTGTCTCCGACAACGGTGCTCCGAACCCCGCCAGCGCCGAAACGTGACGAAGCACATGCAGCAGCAGTGGCATCCCAGGTCCTGAGCCCGGTGCTCATCGAGCTATGTTCGCCAGCCACGATGCAGCGCCCGCTCCTTGACATCTCCCTGCTGCGGCCTCCAGGCTTTGAAGCATCCCCAACCCCGCCACTCCAGTGCAACGGCAACCTGCAGCGAACCCCTACGCCACCCCGTGCTCGCCCCCATGATGCTGGGCACGACCTGCCGGCGGGCCTGGCTGAGCTCATTGTGCCCTGCCTCGAGCTTCCGGCTACGCTCTTCTGCCCAAGGCAGCCGACGCTCCTGCCATCTGCAGCCACGCAACCTCCCCCTGAGGTGCCCTTGGCATCTCCAAGGCCAAGCCCTCCAGCGGCCCGTCGAAAGACTTTGGCGGGCATGAGAATCTCCAAGGAGGGCGGCATCTCTCTGCAACGGACCCGGCGACCTTCCAGCCGCACGCCGGCTGCTCCGGTGGCAAAGGTGGCCGAGCGCCTGGTTTGCCGCAGCCTGGGCATAACCAAAGATGGTCAAGATGTAACTGCTTCGATCCTGGAGGCGTTCACAGAGAGATTCAAGGAGCAGCTCCCTCCTGAAGTGATTGTGGCCATGAGGGACTTCTTCAAGCTTGATGACAGTTCTATTAGCGCTGCTGAGGATGCGCTGATAGACCATGGTGGTGGTGCGGCATTAGACTCTGTGGGGCTGGAGCAAGACGGCCAGGGATCGGAGCCGGCGATCGCTTGAGCGGATACTACCTGTAGTGCCTGTGTTAGAGCCTTAATGGTTGTCATGTTAGTAAACCAATCTGATGCTTACAAGGGTTCTGTTGCTGCTACTAGTTTGTATGCGTCTAGTTTGTACCTCTTCCCTACACTCCATGGGTTATGTAACTGGGGCTGTGTCCCCCACGGGTGTGTGTTTGTTTTTCAAATTTGGCCACGGGCCATGTACTGCGGTCTGGGATCCCACCTTGTTTGTGTTGATGTTTTATCCCATGGTAGTCCAAGGGCAACCCCTGTGCACCCATGACAGTACAACCTATCAATACCCTCAACTGGAACGTGAGAGGGCTTAATTGCCCGGACCGTAGAGCAACTGTCAAGGCTACCATCACTAGCACCTCTTGCCACTTGGTCTGTCTCCAGGAGACTAAATTGAGCAACGTTGACAGTTTCATTGCTGCTTCTCTTGGCGGAAATAGGCTTCAGGGTTTCGCGCAACGCCCGGCCTCCGGAACCAGAGGTGGAATTCTTCTGCTATGGGATGACAACCTTCTTGAGATTACCGACATCACCACCTCAACCTTTTGTCTCTCTGCCATGGTGCGGATTCGTGCTTCTGACTCCTCCTTCAAAATCACGTCTGTCTATGGCCCCACTGACAACGCCTCCAAAGATGCCTTCTTTGCGGAGCTGCTTAGCCAGAATCCACCCTTGGGCGTGGCTTGGCTCGCCATTGGCGACTTCAACCAAATTTACCGTGCCAGGGACAAAAACAAGCGCAATGTTAACCGCAACAGAATCAACCGCTTTCGTGCCGCTTTGCAATCTTGCGAGCTCAAGGAGATCCATCTCCAGAATAGGCGCTTCACCAGGAGCAATGAGAGGACAAATCCCACCCTATGCAAGCTTGACTCATTTTTCTGCAATGCTGAGTGGGACACCACCTTCAACACCCACGTGCTGCACGCCTTGTCCTCATCCCTCTTCGACCATTGCCCCCTTTTGCTTGCTGACGACAAAGGGCCCAAAAGGCCGCGGTCTTTCAAGTTCGAGAATTTCTGGACCTCCCTTCCGGGCTTCCACGAAGCCGTTCAAAAGGCTTGGACTGAGGGCGTGCCACACACGGAGCCTTATCTCATTCTGCATCACAAGCTCAAGAAGACCGCGCTTCGTCTTACGGCATGGAGTAGAAGCCTTTTCTCAGCAGCCAATATTCACTTCCATGCGGCCCTTCTCGTGATCCCGAGGCTAGACATTGCGCAGGAGGCGCGCCTCCTTTTGCCGGAGGAGCTCGACCTCCGTGCAAGGCTAAAACGTAGGGTGATCAGCTTGGCTGTGCTCCAGAGGGCCAGAAAGAGCCAATGCGCTCGGATTGCCAACCTTAAGGAGGGTGATGCAAACACAAAGTTCTTCCATCGTCGTATAATTGGCCGGAGAAGGAAGAACCATATTCACCGAATCAAACCCGCGAACGGATGGGTTACTGACCATGGGGAAAAAGAAAAGATCATCCATGACCACTTCTCTGTGTTCATGGGGAAGGGAGACACGAGCCATCTTGACTTCAATTGGGAGGAGCTCAGCGTGCAGCCGGTCGATCTGCACACCCTAGATGACACTATTACCGAAGAGGAGGTTTGGGAGGCCATTAAGGTGATGCCAAGTGACAAGGCGCCCGGCCCGGACGGGTTCACGGGCATCTTTTTCAAGAAATGTTGGGACGTCGTCAAAAACGATGTCATGAGAGTCATCCATCGTTTTGACTCCCTCCACACATCCAACCTTAAATGGTTGAACTCCGCCAACGTTGTGCTCTTGCCCAAAAAGGACGGTGCAGAGGGCATCTTTGACTATAGGCCCATAAGCCTCATTCATGCCATCGCCAAAATCATTGGTAAGGTGCTCTCTTTGCGGCTCGCCCCTCATATGGATGCCCTCATCTCCAACGCCCAAAGCGCCTTCATTAAAAAGAGAAGCATCCATGACAACTTCATGTATGTGCGGAACTTTGCTCGACGCCTTCACAAACGCAAGACCCCCGCCCTTCTTTTCAAGCTGGACATAAGGAAAGCCTTCGACTCTGTCAGATGGGAATTCATCCTCGACCTCTTGCAACGAAAGGGCTTCCCTTGCAAATTCCGGGATTGGATTGCCGCTCTACTTTGCACCTCTTCCTCACGTTTCCTGCTCAATGGTCTGCCTGGACCTCCCATCAAACATGGTCGCGGTTTTCGGCAAGGGGACTCGATCTCACCATTGCTATTCGTCCTTGCAATTGATCCTCCTCACCAAATACTTGACTTGGCAACGAGGAAGGGCCTCCTTCATAAGATTCGGGGACGAGGTGCTATGATGAGAACTTCCTTATACGCGGATGACGCGGCCATTTTTATGGCCCCTATCAAGAGTGACATCGACAACCTCTCCACCATTCTGAAGGGCTTCGGCGATGTCACAGGTCTATGCACCAACTTTCACAAAAGCTCGGTTGTGCCCATCCGGTGCTCCAATGTTGACTTGGATCATGTCCTCAGTGGCGTACCAGTGTCCAGAGCCACCTTCCCGATGAAATACCTGGGACTCCCACTCTCGGTCTGGCAGCTCAAGTATGTAGATTTCCAATACCTTGAGGACAAGGCGGCCGGCAAACTTGTCACCTGGGACGGGCAAAACATCACCACCATCGGGCGCACGACACTTGTCAAATCAGTCATTGCCTCCCAGGCAGTGTATGCCATCACGCCCCTCATCGTGCCACCACGCTCTCTTCACAATATCAACAAATTGGAGAGGGCCTTTCTCTGGTCTGGTTTAGATAAGACGACCGGTGCCAAATGTAAAGTGAATTGGAAGGTGGTATGTCGCCCCAAGGAGTATGGAGGCCTTGGGGTTCTAGACACTGACAAGTTTGCTCGGGCCTTACGTCTTAGATGGCCTTGGTATGAATGGAAGGCACCGAACAAGCTTTGGGTGGGGCTTGGGAACCCCTGCACGGAGGACGACATGGACTTTTTCTATGCCTCAACGACCATCATTTTGGGCAATGGAGCCAAAACACCTTTTTGGGACTCCCCATGGCTTCTTGGGCGGAAACCGAAGGACATTGCTCCTTTAATATACGGTGCCTCCACGCGTAAGAATTGGAAAGTGCGTGAAGCCCTCGATGGAAATGCTTGGATTCTTAAGATCAACCATAACATCGTCGCTTCCATTGCCCACATCCGTCAGTTCTTCACGTTATGGATGTTGGTGCATGATCTACACCTGGACACACAAGCTGACGATGACATTATTTGGAAACATGCCAATAACGGGATCTACTCGGCGGCCACTGCATACAAGGCACAGTTCCTCGGCTTGACGCTATCGCCTATGGACTTCATGATCTGGAAGGCTTGGGCCCCTCCCAAGATCAAATTCTTTGCTTGGTTGGCTATCCAAGACCGGATTTGGACTGCCGACAGATTAGAGCGGCGTGGATGGGAAAACTGTGGACTTTGCCCACTCTGCAGGACTGAAGGCGAGACAGGCGCGCACCTCTTCTTCAAATGTCGCTACACTATTAGGCTATGGAACTCGGTCATCCTTAAATTCGGTCTTGCTCACATGGACACCTCTTCTTGGCACTTGGATGGATCCGTTTTGAAATGGTGGGACAAGCGAACCAGCTTGCAAAACCCAGATCGACGAGCCTTGGCCTCCCTTACAATGTTGGTTTCTTGGACAATCTGGAACGAGCGTAACGCTCGGGTCTTCCGTCGCAAGAGTGCACCACCACCGGTCCTCCTCCGGACTATCATCGATGACGCCAAGCTTTGGGTTCTTGCGGGTGCTAAAAAACTGGGGTCCATTATTGTACGCGAGTAGTTGCCATGCCGTGTGTGTGGTCACTTGTAACACCCTAAAACTCTTCTCTCTTATTTAATGAATGAGGCAAATCTTTTGCCTCCGTTTCGAAAAAAAAAATACGATTCGAACCATGCAGCAATTTGTAAAATTGACGTGTTGTGTCACCTATCAGACAATACCCGAATAAGCATCAGTATGCAAATATACTTGTCAGATGAGTTTTCCAGTATCTTATCTTTAGAATCACTTGTTATCTTGATTTTGTTCCCTTGTCACATGGTACATTTTGTTCTCTCCGTCAAGCCGGAGGGAGATTCCGCTTAAGATTGGCATTGCAGAAGTTCAGATCAGCAAAGTATATTTAATTTGCAGGCATGAAATCCATAAACTAGTATGATCATGCCTGGTTTAAAGCATCCGTAGTTAGCACATGCTTCCAAGCTTTAATTTCTGTTAATGTTATCCAAGGACTTGGCATAAAGAGCCAAGAGAGTGCGCGCAGCAAAAGTGGACGAAAAGGTCTTTGCATCTTTCCTGCCAGTGCAGCCCGGGGACTAAAAACAGACATAACAGAAGCCAATATGTTAATGGTACTCGTCAACTTAAGTTGTGGTGGAGTGGTACTCTAGCGTGTACCTACGAATAATTAGAAAGTGTTCTTGATTTATGACAGAGTGTCACTTGTCTTGGTGCATTTCAAGCTGTGTAGCATATCAAGCTTAATTAGCACTCAAACTACCCATACTGTTAATTTGACTCGTCGTGTGACAAGAACAATAATGCATGGAGATATTGAAGTCCATGCCTTGTGTACTGATTGATGAATTTGTTCTCTTCCCATTGTGAACTAATCATAACTAAATTAATTATTTCCTGGAAGAATTCAAGGTAGTGTCATATGATCGCCAAACAACAATTACATGGCATATTGTTGAGTTCAGAGGTATTGGACATAAAAATAGGAGACTTTTCTTAAAAACAATTAGAGCAACTCCAACGGAACGACCCATTTCGTCCGCCGTCGTTCGTTTGGGTCGACGTGGACACAAAAAGCGGCCCAACGTGCCGACCCAAATGGACGCGCGTCCGCTTTTCGTCCGCGGGCGACCCATTCTCGACCCATTTTTTAGCCGGATTTGCGTCGGCGCGGACAAGCGACGGACGCGTGGGCGCGCCTACTCCTCTCCCCGGGCCCGCCGGTCGGTGGCAGCAAGCACCATTTCCCCCGTTTTCCCTAAAACCCTCCCGCCCCACACCCGCCATGGACGACGACCTTGACCTCGACGCCACCGCCGGCCTCGCCTCCCTCGCCTCGTCCGACATGAAGACCGCCCCCTCCGGCAAAGGCAAGCCACGTGCCCCACGCAAAACCGCCGCCGCGACCAAGCCAAAGAAGGCGCTGACCCCTGAACAGCGGGCAGCGGAGTCGGCTAAGAGGAAGAGCCGGAGGCACGCCGCGGACGCGAGGGGTGAAGCCGTCGCGGCTGCTACCTTCGCCGCTGCCGCGCGGCAAGAGGTCACCAACGTCCGCGTCACGGCGGCAACGAGGGAGGCGCTCTACATGCTAGGATTAAACCCTAGCCAGCACGGCCTCGTCAACGCTGTCGTGGCTAGCAGCGGCTCGTCCGCGTTCCCTCGGATGGTGCTGCCCGACTCGCCCTGCGCGTCGGCTTGCACCCCGATACCCGGCTTCCACGTGTACCCGCAGGCCTCGCGCCTCCCCGGGGAGTGCTCGCCCGACGTGAGCGTGGTGGCACCTTCCACGCCCGCGCCCATCGACCTCAACGCCACACCGGTAGCCGGTGGCTCATCATCCGGAGGCACGAGGAAACGCGCGCGGCAGATGCCGGCCGACGTGCTACCGGACGACCGCAACCTGTTCGACGAAATGCCGGCAGCCGGCGACGAGGACTACATGCAGAACCTCATCTTCGAGGGCGGTGCGCCGGCCACTGGCTATGACCCCGAGAAGACACAAAGCCAGGACGGCCGCGGAGCATTCACGCCGGGCGCTGACTATGATTAGTCGGCCTTCATGCGTGATCAGGTCGGCATGGACCTAGACGGCTTCCTACTTGACCACGAGTTTCCGGATGACTACGGGCAAGAGGAAGAAGACGAGTGCAACATCGAAGTGGAGCCTTTGTTTGAGGACGAGCTCGCCAACCAAGCCGTCGGGCCGAAGCCGAAGCACAAGAGCAAGCGCACGAAGGCATATACGACGGCCGAGGACAAGCTTCTTTGCGAGTGTTGGAGGCACATTGGATGAGACCCTAAGACTGGCGCCGAACAAAAGCATTCAACATTTTGGATTCGTGTTCACCGGGAGTTTCATGAGCGCAAGAAGTTTCCTCCTTACCAAATTGTGAGCACGCGTGGGTGGGTGTCCATTTCAAAGCGATGGAGAGTGATCCAACAAGAGTGCAACAAGTTTTGTGCCACTCTTGAGAGCATCAAGGCCCGCCCCATGAGCGGCATCGGCATGCAAGAAATGGTATGGTAGCAAGCCGCCCTCTTTTGTGTCATCAAGTTCATGCTTGCGTGTTCATTTGCATCCCATTTGTGCCAACATGCTTGCATGAAAACATTTGTAGGCATTTCAAGCTTTGGAGGCATTCAAGGTCCAACACAATGGCAAGTGCTTCAACCTCTCCCATTGCTATAGGGTCATCAAAGATGAGGAGAAGTTCAAGGCGCAATATGCCGCCCTCAAGTCACGCGGGGAAAGGAAGCCGTGGAGGAGGTTGGGGACGGCGAGCCGGCTCGGCCGCGGGGGAAGACCAACTCCAAGAAGGATGCAACATCGAACACCTTGATCGCAAGCGTGGAGGGCATGACGAACAAGAAGGATTCAAGAGAGGAGGAGTGCCGGCGTTTCAAATAGGAGCAAATGAACGCCTTCATGGAGATCCAAAGGAGGAGGCTAGAGATGGATGCGGAGAAGCAAGGCAAGATGCTTGAGTTGGAGGCGGAGAAGCAAGCGAAGATGCTCGAGATCGAGGCTGCCAACGCCAATACCAAGGCCAAAGAAGTGGCTCTTGCAAGCATAATGACCGGGCTGAAGACCATGAAGGTGGGTATCAACACCGTGTCGCCAAGGAAGAGGCCATGGTTCGAGAAAATGCAGGCCGACATGCTCAAATTCACCGACGAGTGATCTCGTGGCCGCGAGCGCCTTCTTTTTTGTATGCCGGCTTGTGCGCTGGCATGACCACGGGGCTGTGATGGCGTGGTCGAACTCAAGTCCCACCCCTTTTTGTGTGCTGGCATATGTGCCGGCCGCTGGCGAGTGCGCCAGCATGAACTATGTGGTGCATATTTTGAAGCCGGCAATGTATGCCGGTGCTGGCATGGTGCTCTTATCCACCATGATTGTGGAGGAGGAGGGTAAAGGGGCAGCCCAAACCCATGATTTTGAGAAGCATGAAAAACAAGTCCACACCCCGAAATAAAAAGATGAAAATCAACTTATTAATTTTCTGTAAATGCATCAAAATCTTCAAGATCTTCAAGTGCACAACAGATACTCAGTAATCTTGTGGAGTCGCGATGAAAATCAAAGAGCTAATGTTTGAATTGTGCACTTAAAATAAATTTTATGTTCAGACTACGTATTTTTGTTACCAACAAATGTTATTTACATGTGATATTCACATATATGATGGATGTGCAAGGATTTGCATGGGTTTGAGGGTTTCAATTTGAGGAGTGTGACTTCCTCGCAAATAATATATGGGGTCGTCCGGTGCTGTCCGCGGGCACATCATTAGACGTTAAGGGGTTTGCCAAGTCCGATTGTAGATGCTCTTATCCACCATGAAATGTCATGTGCACATATTGTCGAGTAAGAGCATCGACAATCAGACACTCCATATCCTCCCCAAACGCCCTGGCGACCTGCCCGGTCACTGTCCAGATGTAAAATTGCCACTTAATTGGACACCTGAAACGCAACGCGGCCCAAACGCTCCGACTGACCGGCAACCCCTGTATCTAACCCATATGTGGGGCCACGTATGGAGGCCACCAGACGCACCCGCCACGTCGGATCTGGTGCACTATGGCCCAACCGACCCCACATAAATTCAAACATATCCGCACTTCGGAGGAAACCATAGTCACATTGCACTCCACTTCTCATCACCCCAAGCTCCTCTCCGGCGAACTCCGGTGTACTTCGATATGGCTGGCAGCGGATCTAACTCTGAGATGTCTGGATCCGAGGACCGGAACCTCATCCATTGCGGTTCAGAGGAGGAGATGGTCATCCGTGCTGCTCTTCAACGCTCCCGGGAGGAGTTCACCCTCCTGCGATCGGAATCGATCAGGCAGGAATCCATTGCCTCGACTCAAATGGCACAAGGATCTGCTGGAGCCGGAGCCTCAGGGAGCATGACCGCGACCTCGCGCGGAAGCCGCGAGCACTGCATGGCAGTGTAACCCGCTCTGTCGGCTGAACCATTTAGGTGACACCTTGTCCCCGCGGTGTCACGCGCCGAAACGGAGGCCATAGCCGCCTCCATGGTCTATGGCCAAACCTGCCACTAGGCATGAAGTGCCTACCACTCAAAGCAATGGGCGCGGGATGCCGCGGCGGCCCTCAAGGTGGAGGTGGCTTTGGCAGCCCGAGAGAAAGAGCCGGCGAAGTCGCACGCCGGCATGACTTGGACGAGGAAGCCATCCGTGCCCGAATCGCCGAGAAGCTGCAAAGGATGGCGGTCTTTTCCATGGAAAAAGAGCAAAGCAGGGCCGTCCTTGCCATGGTCGGGCTTCCCCACAAGGAGGATAAGTACGAGAACGGCCACAGATTGGACAGCTCCGACAGTCAGCAGATCCGCCTATATCCGTTTTGCTCTTTGACTGCAACTCCCACAAGAAAGACGACAAGGGCAAGGGCGGCTGAAAGGATCGATATGGTTGACTAGAGGGGGGGGGGGTGAATAGGAAACTATCAATTTTAATCTTTTCTTAACAAATTAGGGTAGCAACAAATAGGTTGTCTAGATATGCAACTAGGTGGGCAACCTATATAATGCTAACAACACAAGCAACACAAGAAAGCAAATGATACAACACAAGTAAATCTTGCACAAAATAAAGGTACGAGAAAACCACAAGCGGAGACGGTGAAGACAAGGATGTGTTACCAAAGTTCCTTCCCTTTGAGAGAAAGTACGTCTCTGTTGGAGTGGTGTGGAGGCACAATGCTCCCCAAGGAGCCACTAGGGCCACCGTACGTATTCTCCTCACATCCTCACACAATGGGAGATGCCATGATTCCACTAGTGGTGCCCTTGAAGGCGGCAACTGAATCTTTAGAAACAAGGTTGGGGCTCTCTCCACAGCCGAATTGGATGCTCCTGACAACACCAAGAAGTTTTACCACAATGGAATGTGGCTCCGAGGTGATCTCAACTGTATAGGGTGCCCAAACACCCAAGAGTAACAAAATCCGTAAGGGATTAGTGGGGGGGGGATCAATTTTCTCTTGGTGGAAGTGTAGATCTAGGCCTTCACAACAAATCCCTAAAGAATCAACAAGTTTGATTGGCCAGGGAGAAAGATCAGGCGGAAATGAGCTTATAAGCAACAATGGAGCTTGGGGGAGGAAGAGGTAATCAACTACAAGAAAGATGACTCTTTATATAGTTAGAGAAGGGATCCAACCGTTATGCTCCCAGTGCCCGTGCATAAGCAGTAGTACCACTCGGGTGAGTGGTACTTCTACTAGCATGGAAGTTCAGAGCGGTACTACCGCTCCCACCAGCGTTACTATCGCGTGGTGTTGAACTATAGCCTAAGCACGCAGTAGCAGAGGAGGGAAGGGTGGTAGCACCGTTCGGGGCGGTACTACCATTGGTATCTGTCGCTCCACTACCGCCGGTGGAATAGACCTATCCAGAACAAAGAAACTAAACGGTACTCCCCATGGCACAAGCCAGCAGTAGTTCCACCGTACCGGTACTACCGCGGCGAGCAGCGATACTTCCTCTTAGCATGTGACAACTTGATGACCCACAAGTATAGGGGATCAACCATAGTCCTTTCGATAAGTAAGAGTGTCGAACCCAACGAGGAGCAGAAGGAAATGCAAGCGGTTTTCAGCAAGGTATTTTCTGCAAGCACTGAAATTATCTGTAACAAATAGTTCGGTAGTAAGATAATTCGTAATGGGTAACAAGTAACAAGGGTAAGAAAAGTGGAGCAAGGTGTCCCAATCCCTTTAATAACAAAGTACTAGCCTGGCCAAACTCTTATGTAAAGCAAATCGCTCCCAACGACACATGGGAATTATCATTAAGTTAGTTTTCATCATGCTCATATGATTCACGTTCGCTACTTTTATAATTTGGTATGAGGGTGGACCGGTTCTTGGGTGTTATCCTTACTTGGACAAGCCTCCCACTTATTGTTAATCTCTCTCTCAAGAATCCACAACTACGAGAAGAGAATTAAGATAAATCTAACCATAGCGTTAAACATGTAGATCCAGATCATCCCCTTGCGAAGCAACACATAAACTAGGGTTTAAGCTTCAGTCACCGTCGCAACACATCATCTACTTGCTACTTCCCAATGCCTTCCCCTAGGCCCAAATCATGGTGAAGTGTCATGTAGTCGATGTTCACATAACAGCACTAGAGGAAAGACAACATACACCTGAACAAAATATCAAACGAATACCAAATTCACATGATTACTTATAACAAAACTTGTCCCATGTCCTCAGGAACAAAGGTAACTACTCACAAAGCATGCTCATGTTCATGATTAGAGGGGTATTAAATACCATTAATGATCTGAACATATGATCTTCCACCAAATAAACCAACTAGCATCAACTTCAAGGAGTAATCAACACTACTTGCAACCCAGAGGTACCAATATGAGGTTTTGAGACAAAGATTGAATACAAGATAGGAACTAGGATTTGAGATGAGATGGTACTGGTGAATATGTTGATGAAGATTGGTCCTCCCATGATGAGAGGATCGCTGGTGATGACGATGGCTTTGACTTCCCCCTCCCGGAGGGAAGTTTTCCCGGCGGAGTCATGCTACCTCTTGAGCTTGTATTGGTTTTTCCCTCGAAGAGGAAAGGGTGATGCAGCAAAGTAGAGTAAGTATTTCCCTCAGTTTGAGAACCAACGTATCAATCCAGTAGGAGACAACGCACAAGTCACTGAATACTTGCACAAACAATCAACAGACTTGCACCCAACGCGAAAAAGGGGTTGTCAATCCCTTCACGGTTACTTGCAAAAAGTGAGATCCGATAGAGATAGATAAACAGTAAAGTAAATACTTTTGGTATTTTTTGTTTATGTATCGGAAAGTAAAAGATTGCAAAATAGTAGATCAAAAACTAATATGATGGCAAAGAGACCCGAGGGCCATAGGTTTCACTAGTGGCTTCTCTCAAGATAGCAAATAATACGATGGGTGAACAAATTACTGTCGAGCAATTGATAGAAGAGCGCATAATTATGATGATATCTAAGGCAATGATGATGAGTATAGGCATCACGTCCATGTCAAGTAGACCAAAACGATTCTGCATCTACTACTATTACTCCACACATCGACCGCTATCCAACATGCATCTAGAGTATTAAGTTCATAAAGAACGGAGTAACGCATTAGGTAAGATGACACGATGTGGAGGAATTAACTCAAGCAATATGATGAAAACCCCATCTTTTTATCCTCGATGGCAAAAATACAATATGTGCCTTGCTGCGCCTACTGTCACTAGGAAAGGACACCGCAAGATTGAACCCAAAGCTAAGCACTTCTCCTGTTGTAGGAAAAACCAATCTAGTAGGCCAAACTAAACCGATACTTCGAAGAGACTTGCGAAGATATCAAATCATGCATATAAGAATTCAGAGAAGACTCAAATAATATTCATAGATAATCTGATCATAAATCCACAATTCATCCGATCTCGGCAAACATACTGCAAAAGAGTATTGCATTGAATAGATATCCAAGAACATCTAGGAGAACATGGTATTGAGAATCAAAGAGAGAGAAGAATCCATTTAGCTACTAATTATGGACCCGTATGTCTGTAGTAAACTACTCACGCTTCATCGGAAGGGTAATGGTGTTGACGTAGAAGCCCTCCATGATTGTATACCCCTCCGACAGGACGCCAGAAAAGGCCTCTAGATGGGATCTCACGGGTATAGAAGGTTGCGGCAGTGGAAAAGTGTTTTCGTGGCTCCCCCTTATGTTTTGGGGGTATAATAGTATATATAGGCGAAGGAACTAGGTCAGGAGAGCTCGGAGGGGCCCACAAGGTAGGGTGCGCGCCCTACCCCCTGGACGGGCCCTCCACCCTCATGGCCGCCTCGGTGAGTCTCCGACTTCATCTTCAAGTCTCCTGGTTTTCTTCTGATCCAACAAAGATCACCGCGAAAGTTTCATTCCGTTTGGACTCCGTTTGGTATTCCTTTTCTGTGAAACTCTAAAACAGGCAAAAACAAAAACTGTCAGTTGGCTCTCAGTTAATAGGTTAGTCCCAAAAATAATATAAAAATAGCGTATAAATGCATATTAAACATCCAAAAACAGATAATATAATAGCATGGAACAATAAAAAATTATAGATACGTTGGAGACGTATCAAGCATCCCCAAGCTTAATTCCTACTCGTCCTCGAGTAGGTAAATGATAAAAACAGAAATTTTGATGTGGAATGCTACCTACTATATTTATCCATGTAATTCTCTTTATTTGGCATGAATGTTCATATCCGTAAGATTCAAAACAAAAGTTTAATATTGACATAAAAACAATAATACTTCAAGCATACTAACAAGGCAATTATGTCTTCTCAAAATAACATGGCCAAAGAAAGCTTATCCCTACAAAATCATATAGTCTGTCTATGCTCCATCTTTATCACACAAAATACTCAAAGCATACACAACCCCGATGACATGCCAAGCAATTGTTTCATACTTTGATGTTCTCAAACTTCTTCAACTTTGATGCAATACATG
The DNA here is from genome assembly GCF_002162155.2 of Triticum dicoccoides. Classification (NCBI taxonomy): domain Eukaryota; kingdom Viridiplantae; phylum Streptophyta; class Magnoliopsida; order Poales; family Poaceae; genus Triticum; species Triticum dicoccoides. The sequence goes on along the minus strand of NC_041383.1, from coordinate 732,627,960 downwards.
AGCGTGAGCCATGGACATAACACTACAGTGGAAGATAATATGGTGGTTGTGGAGAAGACAAAAAGAGGGGGATAGTCTCACATCAACTAGGCATATCAACGGGCTATGGAGAGATGCTCATCAATAGATATCAATGTGAGTTAGTAGGGATTGCCATGCAATGGATGCAGTTGAGCTATAAGTGAATGAAAGCTCAAAAAGTAACTAGGTGGGTGTGCATCCAACTTGCTTGCTCATGAAGACCTAGGGCATTTGAGGAAGCCCATTGTTGGAATATACAAGCCAAGTTCTATAATGAAAAATTCCCACTAGTATATGAAAGTGACAAAACAAGAGACTCTCTATCATGAAGATCATGGTGCTACTTTGAAGCACAAGTGTGGAAAAAGGATAGTAACATTGCCCCTTCTCTCTTTTCTCTCATTTTCTCTTTTTCTTTTTTTCTCCTTTTCTTCCTTTCTTTCCTTATTTATTTATTTTTTATTTTTCGTCTGGAGTCTCATCCCGACTTGTGGGGGAATCATAGCCTCCATCATCGTTTCCTCACATGGGACAATGCTCTAATAATGAAGATCATCACACTTTTATTTACTTACAACTCAAAAAATTACAACTCAATACTTAGAACAAAATATGACTCTATGTGAATGCCTCCGGCGGTGTACCGGGATGTGCAATGAATAAAGAGTGACATGTATGAAAGAATATTGAAAGGTGGCTTTGCCACAAATACTATGTCAACTACATGATCAAATATGGAGCGGTGGAAAGTTACATGGCAATATATCTCAGAATGGCTATGGAAATGCCATAATAGGTAGTTATGGTGGTTGTTTTGAGGAAGGTATATGGTGGGTGTATGGTACCGGCAAAAGTTGCGCGACACAAGAGAGGCTAGCAATGGTGGAAGGGTGAGAGTGCATATAATCCATGGAAACAACATTAGTCATAAAGAACTCACATAATTATTGCAAAAAAATATTAGTCATTGAACGAAGTACTACACGCATGCTCCTAGGGGGATAGATTGGTTGGAAGAGACCATCGCTCGTCCCCGACCGCCACTCATAAGGAAGACAATCAATAAATAAATCATGCTCCGACTTCATCACATAACGGTTCACCATACGTGCATGCTACAGGAATCACAAACTTTAACACAAGTATATCTCAAATTCACAACTACTCACTAGCACGACTCTAATATCACCATCTTCGTATCTTAAAACAATCATAAAGAATCAAACTTCTCATAGTATTCAATGCACTTTATATGAAAGTTTTTATTATATCCCTCTTGGATGCCTATCATGTTAGGACTAACCAAAGCAAATTACCATGCTGTTCTAAAAGAATATCAAAATAATATAGGTGAAGCATGAGAGTTCATAAATTTCTATAAAATAAAGCAAGAATATTCTAATAAATGAAGTACTAGAGCAATATTGCCTAGCTCAAAAGATATAAGTGAAGCACATAGAGTATTCTAATAAATCACGATTCATGCGTGTCACTCCCAAAAGGTGTGTAGAGCAAGAATGATTGTGGAAAACTAAAAATCAAATACAAAAATCATACAAGACGCTCCAAGCAAAACACATATCATGTGGTGAATAAAAATATAGCCTCAAGTAAAGTTATCGATAGACGAAGACGAAAGAGAGGATGCCTTCCGGGGCATCCCCAAGCTTAGGCTTTTGGTTGTCCTTGAATATTACCTTGGGATGCCTTGGGCATCCCCATCTTAGGCTCTTGCCACTCCTTATTCCATAGTTCATCATATCCTTACCCAAAACATGAAAGCTTCACAACACAAAAGTCAACAGAAAATCTCATGAGCTCCGTTAGTATAAGAAAATAAATCACCACTTTAAGGTACCGTTGAAAACTCATTCTTTAATTATATTGGTGTAATATATACTGTATTCCAACTTTTCCATGGTTCATACCCCCGATAATACTCATAGATTCATCAAAATAAGCAAACAACACGCAAAAAACAGAATCTGTCAAAAACAGAACATTTTGTAGCAATCTGTAACTCTCGAATACTTATGTTACTCCAAAAATTCTGAAACATTAGGAAAACTTGAGAAATTTGTGTAAAAATCCAGAGCAAAAAGAATCAGATCAAAAGCACATTTCTCTGAATTTATAAAATTATTTTTCTGGGTGCAAAAGTTTCTAATTTTCAGCAGGATCAACACAACTATCACTGTAAGCTATCCTAAAGGTTTAACTTGGCACAAACACTAATTAAAACATAAAACCACATATAACCAGAGGCTAGATGAATTATCTATTACTAAACAGGAACAAAAAGCAAAGAACAAAAATAAAATTGGGTTGCCTCCCAACAAGCGCTATTGTTTTATGCCCTTAGCTAGGCATAAAACGAGAATAGATCTAGGTATTGCCATAATAATGATAGGGAAAATCTCGAAAACTTATCTCATACTCTCTATGTTCAGCAGCAAGTTTTCTTTGTGGCAAGCAAAAGTAATCAAAAGGGCTAAATTTAATGGAACAAAAATCCCCAAGATCAAGCTCGGGAGGAATTGGTTCCTCTTTTGGCCCTTCATATTGTACAACCAACTCATCATTGTAAACGTTCTTTTGGCAAAAAGTCATGAGCTTTTGTTCAACAGAAAAACCAAACCCGTTGTTCTGAATAGCAAAATCATCGTTAAGCTCAGAAATCCTATCAACTAGAACATCAGTAGGAACCCTCTTTCTTAAAATTTCATTATAAGGACCATGATCTAAGGATCGTAAACACATTATGTCTTCTTGGTTAAAGAGAATTGCTTCTATGGGAGGACGACCCGTGTCTACCCTATAATGCGCAAAAATTGTGGCTAGCCTCATTTATTATAAATCTAAATTCATGTGCTAGAAAGATGGTAGCTGCTCACTTAAACGAAGAATGCTCAATATTAGAAACTCTAGAAAAATCCTTTGTATGGATCGATGCATGTGAATAATTTTTTTTTCAAGTCCAACTATGAGCAAAGATATAGCATCTGCAAGACTACTAGTTTTATGGAGAATAGATCCACCCATAGTGGGTAAAGCACCAAAGAAATCTTGAATAACCCCTTTACCAATAATATTGCCGCTACCAATGCAAAACTTTTTAGTGTGCAAAATAGTAGGTTCTTCATGAGGATTAGTATTAGCAAAAGCATCAAAGTTCCCCCCATCGTTACTACTATCCGTTTCAACAATAACCTCCCCAATTTCAGACATGGTGGCAACAAACCAATCTAACAAAGGAGCACACAAAAAGCAAGTGAAAAAGACGAACAGGAGAGGGGCGAAGAAAAGGCAAATCTTTTTGAAAATCGTTTTAGAGGTGGGGGAGAGGAAAACGAGAGCCAAATGGCAAAATACTGTAATGCAAGAGATGAGAGTTTATGATGGGTACTTGGTATGTCTTGACTGGACGTAGATCTCCCCGGCAACGGCGCCAGAAATTCTTCCTGCTACCTCTTGAGCTTGCGTTGGTTTTTCCCTTGAAGAGGAAAGGGTGAAGCAGCAAAGTAGAGTAAAAATTTCCCTCAGTTTGAGAACCAAGGTATAAATCTAGTAGGATACAACACACAAGTCACCGAATACCTGCACAAACAATCAAACTTGTGCCCAACACGAAAAATGGGTTGTCAATCCCTTCATGGTTACGTGCAAAAAGTGAGATCTGATAGAGTTAGATAAACAGTAAAGTAAATATTTTTGGTATTTTTGGCTTATAGATTGGAAAGTAAAAGTTTGCAAAATAGTAGATTGAAAACTAATATGATGGAAAAGAGATGCGGGGGCCATATGTTTCACTAGTGGCTTCTCTCAAGATAGCAAATAATACAGTGGGTGAACAAATTACTGCCGAGCAATTGATAGATGAACACATAATTATGACGATATCTAAGGCAATGATCATGATATAGGCATCACGTTCGTGTCAAGTAGATCGAAACGATTCTACATCTACTACTATTACTCCACACACCGACCACTATCCAGCATGCATCTAGAGTATTAAGTTCATAAAGAACGGAGTAACCCATTAGGTAAGATGACATGGTGTAGAGGTATTAACTCAAGCAATATGATGAAAACGCCATCTTTTTATCCTCGATGGCAACAATACAATACGTGCCTTCCTGCCCCTACTATCACTGGGAAAGGACACCGCAAGATTGAACCCAAATCTAAGCACTTCTCCCATTGCTGGAAAAACCAGTTTAGTAGGCCAAACTAAATCGATAATTCGAAGAGACTTGCAAAATATCAAATCATGCATATAAGAATTCAGAGAAGACTGAAACAATATTCATAGATAATCTAATCATAAATCCACAATTCATCGGTTCTTGGCAAACACACCGCAAAAGAGTATTACATCCAATAGATCTCCAAGAACATTGAGGAGAACATGGTATTGAGAATCAAAGAGAGAGAAGAAGCCATTTAGCTACTAACTATGGACCCATCGGTCTATGGTAAACTACTCACGCTTCATCGAAAGGGTAATGGTGTTGATGTAGAAGCCCTCCGTGATCGAATAGCCCTCCGACAGGACGCTGAAAAAGGCCCCTAGATGGGATCTCACGAGTACAGAAGGTTGCGGCGGTGGAAAAGTGTTTTCGTGGCTCCCCCTGATGTTTTTGGGGTATAAGTGTATATATAGGCGAAGGAACTAGGTCAGGAGAGCTCCAAGGGGCCAACGAGGTAGGGGGCGCACCCTACCCCCCTGGGCGCGCCCTCCGCCCTCGTGGCCGCCTCATTGAGTCTCCGACTTCATCTCCAAGTCTCCTAGTTTTCTTCTAGTCCAAGAAAGATCATCGCAAAAGTTTTATTCAGTTTGGACTCCGTTTGGTATTCCTTATATGTGAAACTCTAAAACAGGCAAAAAACAGAAACTGGCACTGGGCTCTCGGTTAATAGGTTAGTCCCAAAAATAATATAAAATATCATATAAATGCATATTAAACATCCAAAATAGATAATATAATAGCATGGAACAATCAAAAATTATAGATCCGTTGGAGATGTATCAAGTCGCTTCGTCGAGAGCAAAAGTGCCCCTGGACAGGTTCCGCCTCGACATGGCAGCTCTTCATCCCGAAATCCTTGTTGTGATTTTTTCTAGGTCAAAACACTACATATAGCTCAAGATGGGCACTGGACGCTGGCCAGGGGGAGCTCAAGGGGCGCGCCCCCAGGCTTGTGGCCACCTATTGTGTCCTCTGCTGGTATTCCTTCGCCCAATATTTTTATATATTCCAAAATAATTCTCCGCAAAGTTTCAGGACATTTGGAGTTGTGCAGAATAGGGATATTAGATTTGCTCCTTTCCGGTCCAAAATTCGAGTTGCCGGCATTCTCCCTCTTTATATAAATATTGCAAAATACGAGAGAAAGGGCATAAGAATTGCTTCATAAGGTGCAATAAAAATCCAATATGCAATAAATATCAACATAAAACATGATGCAAAATGGACCTATCAACTCCCCCAAGCTTAGACCTCGCTTGTACTCAAGCGAAATACCGAAATCGATAATCATGACCACATGTTTAGAGATAGAGGTGTTGATAAAACAAAATTGGGACATGAGGGCATCATGATCATCATTACAACAGCAATATATTGTTATATAAATTCCCATACTAAAGTGATAATTTATCACAAGGTAAAGCATGAATCATAAACTTCATCAAAAAATAGCAACCTATGATCTCAGTCATTGATGCAATTGCAATTTGTCATAACGTCAGAAAGAGTCTATGTAAGAGCTTTTATTGGGAAAGTTCACATACTCAACTATCATTTAGTCTTTCACAATTGCTAACACTCATGCGATACTTATGATCAAAGCCTCAGTCAGAGACATAGAAAGATAGGGGCTTATAATTTCTCCTCCCAACCATTTACCTCAAGGGTAATGTCAACAATAATAATTCATGATCACCTACATCCGAGTGGATATGTATGCCTAGATCTTTCTCCAACCCATGATGCTAGCCGAAAAGAGAAAAATAGAAGATCACCATGACTCTTGCATAAAGGTAGGTATTCAAATTAAAAGATAGGCCCTTCGCAGAGGGAAGCAGAGGTTGTCATGTGCTTTTTGTTTGGATGCACAAAACCTTAATGCAAAGGAACTTCACTTTATATTTCCACTTGTGATAGCGACCTTTATTATGTAGTCCACCGCTTTTATTTCTTCCTCATCACAAGTTCGTACAAAATCTTATTTTCCCACACTAAAAGATCATACATTTTTAGAGAGCAATTTTTATTGCTTTGCACCGATGATAACTTACTTGAGGGATCACTAGTAGAAAACAGAGCTTTGGTTTAGGCCGGGCCAGCCCTTTAGTCCCGGTTCAGCCCAGAACCGGGACCCATGGGGGCATAGTTCCCGGTTCGTGAGGCCAGGGGGCTGGCCGGGCCATCGTGGGGCATTGGTCCCGGTTCATCTGGTACCTTTGGTCCCGGTTCGAGGCTTGAACCGGGACCAATGTGCCTCGCTCTTGGCCCATCGCCATTGGTCCCGGTTGGTGGCTTGAACCAGAACCAAAAGGTGTCCTTTAGTCCTAGTTCCAGCCACGAACCGGGACCAATGTGATGCCTATATATACCCCCTCGCCGGTGAGCAGAGCACTCCACACTACTCTGTTTTTTCTGGCCGGCGAGGGGAGGGCTTTGTGGTGCTCTAGCTCACCTCCTATGCACATGAGGTGTTCGATGGAATGCCCGAGCCACACTACTTAAGCTTTCTCCTCTCCAAGCTCGACCTCCAAGCTCCATTTTCCTCAATATTTCTCTAGGTTTAGCGGTCCGTCACGTCCCATCCCCGTCTTCACCGCCGTTGATCGCCCACGCCGATCTCGTCGCCGGCACCACCATGGTGAGCCTCTTGTTCTTATCTTCTTCTTGAAAGGAAAAAAATTCTTACTTATATGTTTAGATAGATACTTGTATAATTTTCTTATTTTTATTATTGCTTCTTATTATATAGTGCGATGGTTTTGGTATCCGCCCCCATCAGCCCTCGTCCTGTCTATGATTCAGATGTGGTATATATTATCTTTTATAGCTATTTGGTTCATTTATTGTTTATGACAATTATGCCGACCAACGTGACATAGATTTTATTTATCTAGGAGGTATGTGAACCAGAAATTCCAACCGACCCTATTGTCGAGAGGTTAAATTTAGTTGAAGAAGAAAACAATTACCTGAAGGAAAAAATAAAAAAATTGAGGAGGAGAAGATGATATTGGAGTTGCATGTTGCGGATGTCGTCGATGATCACAAGATCAAGATGGATGCAATGCGCTTGAAGATTAGAAAGATTAGAAAATATGCTATTCATATCGAGGCTTGGTATCATTATGCTGTTGGATCAATTGTTACCTTGGTTGCGATTATGATCGCATTTGTTGTTGCATTGAAATGTTTTGCATAGTTTCAATGTATGGTTTAATTAGATGCTCTAGAGAGCTATATGTTGTTCAATAAGAACTACGTATGTACTTTGGTTCTAATGTGATGATGAACTTCTATTAATTTGGTCTCTTATCTATTCATGATGTTCTGTAATGGTTTTTGACACACTTAATTATATATAATTCACACAGATGAACCAAAAATGGATGTACGGCGACAGACACACCTCCGAGTACATTAAGGGCATGCATAATTTTCTCGAAGTGGTTGAGGCAAACAAGCAGAATGGTTTTATGTGTTGTCCATGACCTATATGTGGGAATACGAAGTCTTACTCTGACTCGAAAACCCTTCACACCCACCTGCTTTATAAGGGTTTCATGACACACTATAATGTTTGGACCAAGCATGGAGAAATAGGGGTTATGATGGAAGACAGTGAAGAAGAAGAGGAAGATGACAACTATGTGCCCCCTGAATACAGTGATGCTGCAACGGGGGAAGCTGTTGAAGATCAAGAGGAACCAGACGATGTGCCTGATGATGATCTCCGTCGGGTCATTGTTGATGCAAGGAGACAATGCGAAAGTCAACAGGAGAAGCTGAAGTTCGATTGCATGTTAGAGGATCACAAAAAAGGGTTGTACCCCAATTGCGAAGATGGCAACACAAAGCTCGGTACTGTACTAGAATTGTTGCAGTGGAAGGCAGAGAACGGTGTGCCTGACAAATGATTCGAGAAGCTACTGAAAATATTGAAGAAGAAGCTTCCAAAGGATAATGAATTGCCCGACAGTACATATGTAGCAAAGAAGGTTGTATGCCCACTAGGATTGGAGGTGGAGAAGATACATGCATGCCCTAATGACTGCATCCTCTACCGTGGTGCAAACAAGGATTTGAACGCATGCCCGGTATGCGGTGTATTGCGGTATAAGATCAGACGAGATGACCCTGGTGATGTTGACGGCAAGCGTCCCAGGAAGAGGGTTCCTGCCAAGGTGATGTGGTATGATCCTATAACACCATGGTTGAAACACCTGTTCAGAAACAAAGAGCATGCCAAGTTGATGCGATGGCATAGAGAGGACTGTAAGAAAAACGGGAAGTTGAGATCACCCGCTGACGGGTCGCAGTGGAGAAAAATCGAGAGAAAGTACTAGGAGGAGTTTGCAGGTGACGTAAGGAACGTATGGTTTGGTTTAAGAGCGGATGGCATTAATCCTTTTGGGGAGCGGAGCAGCAACCACAGCACCTGGCCTGTGACTCTATGTATCTATAACCTTCCTCCTTGGTTGTGCATGAAGCGGAAGTTCATTATGATGCCAGTTCTCATCCGAGGCTCTAAGCAACCTGGCAACGACATTGATGTGTACCTAAGGCCATTAGTTAAAGAACTTTTACAGTTGTGGATTGGAAATGGTGTATGTGTGTAGGATGAGCACAAACAAGAGGAATTTGACCTGCATGCATTGTTGTTTGTAACCATCAATGATTGTCCTGCTCTCAGTAACCTTTCAGGACAGACAAACAAGGGATACCACGCATGCACACATTGTTTAGATGACACCGAAAGTATATACCTGGACAAATGCAGGAAGAATGTGTACCTGGGGCATCGTTGATTTCTTCCGACCAACCATCAATGTCAAAAGAAAGGCAAGCATTTAGAAGGTGAGGCAGATCATCGGAAGAAGCCCGCCATGCGTACCGGTGATCACGTACTTGCTATGGTCAATGATTTAAAAGTAATCTTTGGAAAGGGTCCTGGCGGACTATCTGTTCCGAATGACGCTGAGGGACGCACACCCATGTGGAAGAAGAAATCTATGTTTTGGGACCTACCCTACTTGAAAGACCTAGAGGTCCGCTCTTCAATCAACATGATGCACGTGACGAAGGACCTTTGCGTGACCCTGCTAGGCTTCTTAGGCATGTATGGGAAGACAAAAGATACACTAGAGGCACGGGAGGACCTGCAACGTTTGCATGAAAAAGACGGCATGCCTCCAAAGCAGTATGAAGGTCCTGCCAGCTATGCTCTTACCAAAGAAGAGAAGGAAATCTTCTTTGAATGTTTGCTCAGTATGAAGGTCCCGTCTGGCTACTCGTCGAATATAAAGGGAATAATAAATATGGCGGAGAAAAAGTTCCAGAACCTAAAGTCTCATGACTACCACGTGATTATGACGCAACTGCTTCCGGTTGCATTGAGGGGGCTTCTACCGGAAAACGTTCGATTAGCCATTGTGAAGCTATGTTCATTTCTCAATGCAATCTCACAAAAGGTGGTCGATCCGGAAATCCTACCAAGGTTAAGGAGTGATGTGGCGCAATGTCTTGTCAGTTTCGAGCTGGTGTTCCCACCATCCTTCTTCAATATCATGACGCACGTCCTAGTTCATCTAGTCGACGAGATTGTCATTCTGGGCAATAAGCAAAGGACACAAGCGAATAATAATGGAAGACTTTCTATCAACAACTATTATGATGATGCCTTTGATCTAGAATATCACTGCAGTTACATGTGAACAAATGCACTCCCTTTGTAACAGATGAGTTTTCGTCCGAAACCCTGATACTTCCAAAGAGATTGTCTGTTTTGTACACAAAGTGCATCTAGTTTTTGTCGTAACCCTCTCAAATTTTTAGCACATGCTATGTGGGAGAAATGATGATACCATGCTAACTTTCAACCTTTTCAGAGTTCATTTGTAGTGCTTTTCAATTTAAGGGTCATTTAGCTGAAAGAATGAACTAATAGCAAAAAGAAAGAACTAATAGCAAAAAGAATGAACTAAAAATAATCAATTAAAATGTTCTGTTATGATCAACTAAAACAAAACTGTAATATCCTTCAATAGCAAAAAGAATCAACTAAAAAGCTTTTATGAAACTCCAATAGCAAAAGGAATCAACTCAAAAACTTTTATAAACCTCTAGTATTATTGCAACTAAAATTATATAAAATTTATGCAACCAAAATCATCAAAGTATTTTATGTTCAAAACATTAAAGCAAAAAGAATTTTCATAAAGAATTTTTTTGAAAGAAACTTTAATTGCAAGAGGAATTATCATAAAGAATTTTTTGTTAGAAACTAAAATAACAAAGTCTGCCTTTTAATATAATGATGAAAAACATAGTAATATTAGATAGTAGGAAAAAGAATCACTCAAAAATCTATCTTCATAGTAAAGTTATTCAAAAACTAGTGATTCACACAAATTTTAAAAAATTCGAATTTAAACTAATCAAATTGGAAAACAAATAGCACTAACAGAGAGTTTATAATTTTTATTACCTAAAAGCAAAAAAGAATTAAAAAAATAAAGCAAAAAACAAAAGAAAATAAATAATGCAAAAAATAAAACAAAAAACTGGAAAAATATATAAAAAATGCCACCTACTGGGCCACCACGGCCTGAATACGACTAGAAACCCAACCATGGGCCAGGATTCTGGCCCACAAAAGGCCCAGTAGGCCCACAGACATAGCAGTGACAGATTAGGCCCGTAAACCTGCATTGGAGAGGAGCTCGAAGTGGTCAGCGCAACCGCGCTTATAAACCACTCCGAGCCCCTCTCAACTAGCGTGGTGGGACTAAACATTTTGGCCGCGGGGCAGCACAAGGCCTCTGGTCCCGGTTGAAGGCACCAACCGGGACTAAAGGGGTGCATTGGTACTGGTTCATGGCACCAACCGAAACCAATGCCCTCCTTTAGTCCCAGTTGGTGCCACCAACCGGGACGAAAAGTTCCTTCTTCCCACCCTTTGGGCTGCTGCAAATTTACCTTTGGTCCCAGTTGGTGCCACCAACCAGGACTAAAGGGGGGCATTGGTCCCGGTTTGGTGCCACGAACCGGGACCAATTCTCAATGTATAAAGCAACACTTATAAAAAAAATTAGTTTTCATCGCTTTCCTCCCGACGGCCCCAACCTCCACGATGCCGCCTGCCACCCCCGCCGTCTCCATCACCGTTGCCCGCGCACGCGCCCATCGTCCCTGCCGTCCCCGCGCTGCCACTGCCCCAACGCCATCGCCCTGCCTCGTCGTCGTTGTCCCTGCGCCCGTCGTCGCCGCTGTCTGCCCCCGCCGCCGTCAGCGCGTCGCCCCAGCCCCGACACTGTCACCCTGCCTTGTCATCGCCGTCCTCGTTGTGAGCGCCGCCGACCATTTTTTTGTATGATTTTTTGTTGTATGTATTGATGTATGATTTTTTTTGTTCATATCATGTATGTTTTTTGTCATATATATAGATGATGTATGTTTTTTTTGTTCATAGAATATTTTTTAGTTAGTTGTACTGTTAGTGCATATTAGGTTAGTATAGATTTTAGGTTAGTGGAGAGGAAAAAGAAAAATAAGGAAGAAGGAAGAAGAAGAAAAAGAAGGAGATAAAAAAGGAAATAAGAAGAGGAAGAAGGAAAAGAAGAAGGGAAGAAGAGGAGTGGAAGAAGAGGAGAAAAAATAAGAAGAGGAAGAAGAAGAAAAAAGAGGAGAAAAAGAAGAAATAGAGGAGAAGAAGAAAAAAATAGAAATTTTCTATCTTTTTTCTTCTCCTCTATTCCTTCTTCTTCTCCTCTTTTTTTCTTTTTTTCTTCTTCTTTTTCTCCTCTATTTTTTCTTCTTCTTCCTCTTCTTATCTTTTATCAGGAATGAGGGTGTCGGGAACTAGGGTGTCGGAAACTACGGTAGAAGGTCGAGGGTCGCCGAGAGGTCGAGGGTCATCGAGG
>NC_041383.1:732584209-732615448 GCF_002162155.2 Triticum dicoccoides | reverse complement strand
TCGAGGGTCGAGGGTCGTCGAGGGTTGAGGGTTGAGGGTCGAGGGTCGTCGAGGGTAGAGGGTCATCGAGAGTCGAGGGTCAAGGGTCGTCGATGGGTCGAGGGTTGAGGGTCGTCGAGGGGTCAAGGATGGAGGATCGCCGAGGGTCGAGGGTCTCCGTTTAAGAAGAATGTCCCCATTACGCATGTGCACAAGGTGATCCATTTTTTCTGATCTCATGGCTACATCATTTGCTGGAAGTAACAGGCGTATGACGCTACGAAGCTCTTCAAAGTTGTTTTGGAACGGAGTTCTTGATAGAATGATTCGCTTTTGGGTAAGGATTTCAGCAAAGGCCTTGCAAATAGCGATATTCGGAAGGATCTTGCTGAACTTCGTACCAAAAAGCGAATTATCCTATCTGGGACTTCGTTCCAAAACAATTTTGGAGAGCTTCGTACTGTTACGCGCATGTTACTTTTGGCATATGATGAAGCAATAGTTTTCTCGAGATCAGGAAAAATATGGACCATTTTCTGCACATTCAGAATGGCGCCATCTTATTAAATCCCTTAAAGGTTAAGAGAATCTGAGCGGTCGAGGATCGGAACTAGCTTGGGTAGGGGGTCAAGGGTCGCTGAGGGGATGAGGGTCGAGGGTCGTCGAGGGGTCGAGGGTCGAGGATCGCCGAGGGGTCGACAGGGGGACGTCGATCAACCCCCTCTCGCTCGACCAGCTCTCGAGGACACCCAAACCATTGAAAAAAACATTGTCGATCTTGTACCCCCTCCAGCCCCTACTCGACAAACTCTCTAGAGATTTATAAGAGATTTATCAAGAATTCCCCCATTATGGATGTGCATAATTAAGTTGACCCCTATTTTTTTTGATCTCATCTACCATTCTATATGTGCACGTTCTCTTGTGTCAAAGTATTGAATCCTTTGACACTAGACAACATGACATATAGAAGGGTAGATGAGATCAGGAAAAATAGTGACCATTTTTTTCCGCACATCCGGAATGACACCATCTTGTTAAATCCCTTGTTTGACATTCATGAGAGAGGCGGTCTGGACATTGGACATTCATGAGAGAGGCGGTCCGGACGTCGGACATTCATGAGAGAGGCGGTCCGGGCCAAACCCTAGAAGCGTCGAGGCCACCCAAATTTACCAAGTTAAAAGAGCATGGTCGAGGCCACCCCAAACCCTAGAAGTGTTGTGATTAGCTAGCTAGGTCTATGTTTGCCACTATTAATATATCCATCTCTCATGTTTGTATATAAATTGACATGTTGTAATATTTGCAGAAACTCTGGATCACCAAAGAGACTTTGAACAAGAAGAGATATTTGGGGACATAATCCGTGATGGAAGGTGATGTCTTGTCGTTATTTCTCAACGAAACCGATGGTCCACAAGGAGAGAAAGCAGGCTACGGTGATCAAACAATGGAGGAGGAAAGTCATGATCATGATGGTGGCTCCAGCGACCGTGATGACGGCTCCGGTGACCGAACGGAGTCGGGATCAGCTGTTGCAAAGTCCAGCGAGGTATATATATATATATATATATATATATATATATATATATATATATATATATATATATATATATATATGGATTTTTATTTCTGTGCCCCTGGTTCCTTAGCTCTACTCATTCATCCCCACTCTGTTAACTTTTGCTCACTTTCCCCACTCCCTTGCCCGAAACCCTCAGAACAGGTTATAACGGATGTTGCCATCGGGTCAATGCCATTGACCGTTAGCTAACGAGTGGGGCCACGTATACGTGGGCGCATGCGAGATCGTGGTCGTGGGGTCGCACATGTCCATGGACATGCCCGGAACGTCCCAACATATAAAGAGGGCACAACCACCTCCATCGCCCCTACCATTTCCCCCAAAATCCCCTCCCTGCCGCATCGTCTTCCTCTCCCCCACCGGCGTTGTCTTGCTCTCCTCCACTACCTCCACCACACCGTCTCGCTCTCCCCCACCACACCCTCTTCCTCACCTTCATCGCCTCCATCTGCAAGATGGTCGACGCTCGTGGCGACGCCGCGTAGCGACCGGAGATGTGCTGGAGCTGCAGGGTCCACACGCAGTGACTGCGGATGTCGGCGGCATCTGATACGTCTCCAAAGTATCTATAATTTTTGATTGTTCCATGCTATTATATTACATATTTTGGATGTCTATGGGCTTTACTATACACTTTTATATCATTTTTGGGACTAACCTACTAACCAGCGGCCCAGCCTGAATTGCTATTTTTTTTGCCTATTTCAGTGATTCGCAGAAAAGGAATATCAAACAGAGTCCAAACGGAATGAAACCTTCGGGAGCGATATTTTTGGGACAAACAGAATCCAGGAGACTTGGAGTGGACGTCAAGCAGCAAACGAGGCGGCCACGAGGGTGGCCGGCATGCTCTAGGGGGGCGCGCCCCCTACCTCATGGGCCCCTCGTGGCTCCACTGACATACTACTTCCTCCTATATATATATACGTACCCCGAGAAGATCCAGGAACACCATGAAAAACTATTTCCACCGCCGCAACCTTCTGTACCCATGAGATCCTATCTTGGAGCCTTCGCCGGCGCTCCGCCGGAATGGGAACTGATCACGGAGGGCCTCTACATCATCACCAAGGCCCCTCCGATGAGCTGTGAGTTGTTTACCAAAGACCTTCGGATCCATAGTTATTAGCTAGATGGCTTCTTCTCTCTCTTTGAATCTCAATACAAAGTTCTCCTCGATCTTCTTGGAGATCTATTCGATGTAACTCTTTTTGCGGTGTGTTTGTCGAGATCCGATGAATTGTGGCTTTATGATCAAGTATATCTATGAGAAATATTTGAATCTCCTCTGAATTCTTTTATGTATGATTGGTTATCTTTGCAAGTATCTTCAAATTATCAGTTTGGTTTGGCCTACTAGATTGGTCTTTCTTGCAACGGGAGAAGTGCTTAGCTTTGGGTTCAATCTTGCGGTGTCCTTTCCCAGTGGCAGCAGGGGCAGCAAGGCACGTATTGTATTGATGCCATCGAGGATAAAAAGATGGGGTTTATATCATATTGCTTGAGTTTATCCCTCTACATCATGTCATCTTGCTTAATGCGTTAATTTGTTCTTATGAAATTAATACTCCAGATGTAGGCAGGAGTCGGTCGATGTGTCGAGTAATAGTAGTAGATGTAGAATCGTTTCGATCTACTTGTTGTGGACGTAATGCCTATATACATGATCATGCCTAGATACTCTCATAACTATGCACTTTTCTATCAATTGGTCGACAGTAATTGTTTCACCCACCATAATACTTATGCTATCTTGAGAGAAGCCACTAGTGAAACCTATGGCCCCCGGGTCTATTCTCTATCAAATAAGTTTCCAATCTACTTTATTTTGCAATCTTTACTTTTCAATATGTATCATAAAAATACCAAAAATATTTATCTTATCATATTATCTCTATCAGATCTCACTTTCGCAAGTGGCCGTGAAGGGATTGTCAACCCCTTTATCGCGTTGGTTGCGAGGTTCTTGTTTGTTTGTGTAGGTACGAGGGACTTGCATGGAGTCTCCTACTGGATTGATACCTTGGTTCTCAAAACTGAGGGAAATACTTATGCTACTTTGCTGCATCACACTTTCCTCTTCAAGGGAAAAACCAATGCATGCTCAAGAGGTAGAAAGAAGGATTTGTGGCGCTATTGCCGGGGAGATCTTAACTCAAGTCAAGACATACCAAGTACCCATCACAAACTCATCTCCCTCGCATTACATTATTTGCCATTTGCCTCTCATTTGCCTCTCCTCCACTTCACCCTTGCCATTTTATTTGCCCTCTCCTTTTTGTTCGCCTGTTTTTCACTTGCCTCTTGTGTGCTTGTGTGTTGGATTGCTAGTCACGATGGCTCAAGATAATACTAAATTGTGCAACTTTTCCAATATCAATAATAATGATTCCCTTAGCACTCCGATTGCTCCTCTTAATGATGTTGAATCTTGTGAAATCAATGTTGCTTTGTTGAATCTTGTTATGAAAGATCAATTCTCCGGCCTTCCTAGTGAAGATGCCGCTACTCATCTAAACAACTTTGTTGATTTGTGCGATATGCAAAAGAAGTAAGATATGGATAATGATATTGTTAAATTGAAGTTATTTCCATTTTCATTTAGAGATCGTGCTAAAACTTGGTTTTCATCTTTGCCTAAAAATAGTATTGATTCTTGGAATAAGTGTAAAGATGCTTTTATATCTAAGTATGTTCCTCCCTCTAAGATCATATATCTTAGAAACGCTATTAAGAATTTTAAGCAACTTGATCATGAGCATGTTGCACAATCTTGGAAGAGGATGAAATTAATGATATGTAATTGTCCTACACATGGTTTGAATTTATGGATGATCATACAATTTTTTTTGTCGGATTGAATTTTGCTTCTAGAAATCTTTTAGATTCGGCCGTGGGAGGCACTTTTATGGAAATCACTTTAGGAGAAGCTACTAAACTCCTAGATAATATTACGGTTCATTATTCTCAATGGCACACCGAAAGATCTACTAGTAAAAAGTTCATGCAATAGAAGAAATTAATGTTTTGAGTTGAAAGATGGATGAACTTATGAAATTGTTTGCTACTAAGGGTGCTCCTATTGATCCTAATTATATGCCTTTGTCTACTTTGATTGAGAATAATAATGAATCTATGGATGTGAATTTTGTTGGTAGGAGTAATTTTGGTAACAACGCGTATAGAGGAAATTTCAATCCTAGGCCGTTTCCTAGTAATTCCTCTAATAATTATGGTAATTCCTACAACAACTCTTATGGAAATTTTAATAAGATGCCCTCTGATTTTGAGATTAGTGTTAAAGAATTTATGAATTCTCAAAAGAATTTCAATGCTTTGCTTGAAGAAAAATTGCTTAAAGTTGATGAATTGGCTAGGAACGTGGATAGAATTTCTCTTGATATTGATTCTTTGAAACTTAGATCTATTCCACCTAAGCATGATAGAAGTAAGTCTCTCAAAGCCATGAGAATTTCCATTGATGATTGCAAAGAAAGAACCGCTAGAATGCGTGCTAAGAAAGATTGCTTTGTAAGAGCGTGTTCTTCTAATTTTCATGATAATAATGATGAAGATCTAAAAGTTATTGAAGTGTCTCCTATTAAATCCTTGTTTTTCAATATGAATCTTCATGATTATGGGACTGGAGATGAGTCAACTTTAGTTAAAAGGCGTCCCAATGATTTGGAGTCTTTTGATCTTGATGCTAAAATTGGTAAAAGTGGGATTGGAGAGATCAAAAATTTACATAGCAATGAACCTACTACTTTGGATTTCAAGGAATTTAATTATGATAATTGTTCTTTAATAGATTGTATTTCCTTGTTGCAATCGGTGTTGAATTCTCCTCATGCTTATAGTCAAAATAAAGCTTTTACTAAACATATCGTTGATGCTTTAATGAAATCTTATGAGGAAAAACTTGAATTAGAGGTTTTTATCCCTAGAAAACTTTATGATGAGTGGGAACCTACTATTAAAATTAAAATAAAAGATCAAGAATGCTATGCTTTGTGTGATTTGGGTGCTAGTGTTTCTAAGATTCCAAAAACTTTATGTGATGTGCTAGGTTTCCGTGAATTTGATGATTGCTCTTTAAACTTGCACCTTGCGGATTCCACTATTAAGAAACCTATGGGAAGGATTAATTATGTTCTTATTGTTGCAAATATGAATTATGTGCCCATAAATTTTATCATTCTTGATATAGATTGCAATCTTTCATGTCCTATTATTCTTGGTAGACCTTCCCTTAGAACGATTGGTGCAGTTATTGATATGAAGGAAGGAAATTTTAGATTCCAATTTCCATTAAGGAAAGCCATGGAACACTTTCCTAGAAATAAAATCAAATTATCTTATGAATCTATTATGAGAGCCACTTATGAATTGAAAACCAAAGATGACAATACTTAGTTCTATTCTCGCTTTTATGCCTAGCTAGGGGCGTTAAACAATAGCGGTTGTTGGGAGGCAACCCAATTTTATTTTTGTTCCTTGATTTTTGCTCCTGTTTAGTAATAACTAATTCATCTAGCCTATGTTTAGATGTGGTTTTATGTTTTAATTAGAATTTGTGCCAAGTAGAACCTATAGGATCATCTTGGGTGAAAGTTAATTTGATTCTGCTGAAAAACAAAAACTTTTGCGCTCGTGAGAAAAAATCTAATAAATCACAGAAACGTGATTTTGAGTTGATTATTTTTGCAGTGATCAATAGACAAATTGCCTAGGACTTCCTATTTTTTTTGGATTTTTAGAGTTCCAGAAGTATTCGAGGGTTACAGATTGCTACAGACTGTTCTGTTTTTGACAGATTCTATTTTTCGTGTGTTGTTTGCTTATTTTGACGCATCTATGGCTTGTATCGGGGGGTATGAACCATAGAGAAGTTGGAATAGAGTAGGTTTAACACCAATATAAATAAATAATGAGTTCATTACAGTACCTTAAGTGATGGAATTTCTTTCTTGCACTAACGGAGCTCATGAGATTTCCTGTTGAGTTTTGTGTTGTGAAGTTTTCAAGTTTTGGGTAAAGATTTGATGGGATATGGAATAAGGAATGGCAAGAACCTAAGCTTGGGGATGCCCATGGCACCCCAAGATAATTCAAGGACAACCAAAACCCTAAGCTTGGGGATGCCCCAGAAGGCATCTCCTCTTTTGTCTTTCTCTATCGGTAACTTTACTTGGAGCTATATATTTATTTACCACATGATATGTGTTTTGCTCGGAGCGACTTGTATGATATGAGTCTTTGTTTTTTAATTTACCACAATCATCCTTGCTGTACACACCTTTTGGGAGAGACACACATGATTCGGAATTTATTACAATACTCTATGTGCTTCACTTATATCTTTTGAACTAGATAGATTTTGCTCTAGTGCTTCACTTATACTTTTTAGAGCACGACGGTGGTTTTATTTTGAAGAAATTATTGATCTCTCATGCCTCACTTATATTATTTTGAGAGTCTTTTAGAAAAGCATGGTATTTCCTATGGCTAAAAATTGGTCCTAATGTGATGAGCATCCAAGTTGGGTATAATAAAAACTATCATAGGAAGTGAATTGGATGCTATGATCAATTTGATACTTGATAATTGTTTTGAGATATAAAGGTGGTAATATTAGAGTCATACTGGTTGGGTAATTATGAAATTGAGGAATACTTGTGTTGAAGTTGGCAGGTCCCGTAGCATGCACGTATGGTAAAAGTTGTGTAACAAATTTATTGCATGAGGTGCTCTTTTGATTGCCTTCCTTATGTGTGGAGGTCGGGTGCGCGTGATGGTTAACTCCTACCAACATCCCCCCATAGGAGCATGCGTAGTAGTACTTTGCTTCGAGGGCTAATAAAACTTTTGCAATAAGTATATGAGTTCTTTATGACTAATGTGAGTCCATGGATTATACGCACTCTTACCCTTCCATCATTGCCAGTCTCTTCAGTACCGTGCATTGCCCTATCTCACCTTGAGAGTTGGTGCAAACTTCGCTGGTGCATCCAAACCCTGTGATACGATACGCTCTATCACACATAAACCACCTTATATCTTCCTCAAAACAGCCACCGTACATACCTATTATGGCATTTCCGTAGCCATTCCGAGATATATTGACATGCAACTTTTCACTGTTCCGTTTATCATGACACATATCATCATTGTCATATTGCCTTGCATGATCATGTAGTTGCATCGTATTTGTGGCAAAGCCACCATGCATAATTTTTCATACATGTCACTCTTGAGTCATTGCCCATCCTGGTACACCGCCGGAGGCATTCATATAGAGTCATATCTTGTTCTGGTTTTGAGTTGTAATTCATGAGTTGTAAATAAATAGAAGTGTGATGATCATCATTATTACAACATTGTCCCTAATAAAAAAAGGCCAATTAGAAACAAAAGAAAGGCAAAAAAAGAAAAAAGAAAAAGAAAAAAGGGGACAATGTTACTATCCTTTTCCACACTTGTGCTTCAAAGTGGCACCATGTTCTTCATATAGAGAGTCTCTTATGTCGTCATTTTCATATGCTAGTGGGAATTTTTCATTATAGAACTTGGCTTGTATATTCCAATGATGGGCTTCCTCAAAATGCCCTAGTTCTTCGTGACCAAGCAAGTTGGATGCACACCCACTTAGTTTCTTTTGTTGAGCTTTCATACATTTATAGATCTAGTGCATCCGTTGCATGGCAATCCCTACTACTCATGTTGACATCAATTGATGGGAATCTCCATAGCACGTTGATTAGCCTCGTCAATTGAGAACTTCTTCTTTCTTTTGTATTCTCCACACAACCTCCATCATCATATTCTATTCCACCCATAGTGCTATATCCATGGCTCACGCTCATGTATTGCGTGAGAGTTGAAAAAAGCAGAAGCGCGTTAAAAAGTATGAACCAATTGCTTGGCTGAAACTGGGGTTGTGCATGATGGGAGTATTTTGTGTGATAAAAATGAAGCATAGCCTAACTATATGATTTTGTAGGGATGAACTTTCTTTAGCCATGTTATTTTGAGAAGACATGATTGCTTTGTTAGTATGCTTGAAATATTACTATTTCTTATGTCAATATGAACTTTTATTTTGAATCATTTGGATCCAAAAATTCATGCCACAATAAAGGAAATTACATTGAGGAATATGCTAGGTGGCATTCCACATTAAAAAGTCTATTTTTATCATTTACCTACTCGAGGACGAGTAGGAACTAAGCTTGGGGATGCTTGAGACGTCTCCAACGTATCTATAATTTTTTATTGTTCCATGCTATTATATTACCTATTTTGAATGTTTATGGGCTTTACTATACACTTTTATATCATTTTTGGGACTAACCTACTAACCGGAGGCTCAGCCCGAATTGCTGTTTTTTGCCTATTTCGGTGTTTCGCAGAAAAGGAATATCAAACAGAGTCCAAATGGAATGAAACCTTCGGGAGCGATCTTTTTGGAACAAACGGAATCCAGGAGACTTGGAGTGGATGTCAAGCAGCAAACGAGGCGGCCACGAGGGTGACCGGCGCTCCCTTGGGGGGCGCCCCCTGCCTCGTGGGCCCCTCGTGGCTCCACCGACCTACTTCTTCCTCCTATATATATCTACGTACCCCGAGAACATCCAGGAGCACCACGAAAAATTATTTCCACCGCCGCAACCTTCTGTACCCGTGAGATCCTATCTTGGAGCCTTCGCCGGTGCTCCGTCGGAGGGGGAATCGATCATGGAGGGCCTCTACATCATCACCAAGGCCTCTCCAATGAGTTGTGAGTAGTTTATCACAGACCTTCGGGTCCATAGTTATTAGCTAGATGGCTTCTTCTCTCTCAATACAAAGTTCTCCTCGATCTTCTTGGAGATCTATTCGATGTAACTCTTTTTGCGGTGTGTTTGTCGAGATCCGATGAATTGTTGGTTTATGATCGAGTTTATCTATGAGAAATATTTGAATCTCCTCTGAATTCTTTTATGTATGATTGGTTATCTTTGCAAATCTCTTCTAATTATTAGTTTGGTTTGGCCTACTAGATTGATCTTTCTTGCAATAGGAGAAGTGCTTAGCTTTGGGTTCCATCTTGTGGTGTCCTTTCCCAGTGACAGCAGGGACAGCAAGGCACGTATTGTATTGTTTCCATCAAGGATAAAAAGATGGGGTTTATATCATATTGCTTGAGTTTATCGCTCTACATCATGTCATCTTGCTTAATGTGTTACTTTGTTCTTATGAACTTAATACTCTAGATGCAGACAGGAGTCGGTCGATGTGTGGAGTAAAAGTAGTAGATGCAGAATCGTTTCGATCTACTTGTTGTGGACATGATGCCTATATACATGATCATGCCTAGACATTCTCATAACTATGCACTTTTCTATCAATTGCTCGACAGTAATCTTGAGAGAAGCCACTAGTGAAACCTATGCCCCCCCGGTCTATTCTCTATCATATAAGTTTCCAATCTACTTTATTTTCCAATCTTTACTTTTCAATATATATTATAAAAATACCAAAAATATTTATCTTATCATATTATCTCTTCCAGATCTCACTTTCGCAAGTGGCTGTGAAGGGATTGACAACCCCTTTATCGCGTTGGTTGTGAGGTTCTTGTTTGTTTGTGTAGGTACGAGGGACTTGCGTGGAGTCTCCTACTGGATTGATACCTTGGTTCTAAAAAACTGAGGGAAATACTTATGCTACTTTGCTGCATCAACCTTTCCTCTTCAAGGGAAAAACCAACGCATGCTCAAGAGGTAGCAAGAAGGATTTCTGGCGACGTTGCCGGGGAGATCTTCACTCAAGTCAAGACATACCAAGTACCCATCACAAACTCATCTCCCTCGCATTACATTATTTGCCATTTTCCTCTCGATTTCCTCTCCCCTACTTCACCCTTGCCGTTTTATTCGCCCTCTCTTTTTCGTTCGCCTCTTTTTCGCTTGCCTCTTGTGTGCTTGTGTGTTGGATTGCTTGTCACCATGGCTCAAGATAATACTAAATTGTGCAACTTTTCCAATACCAATAATAATGATTTCCTTAGCACTGCGATTGCTCCTCTTAATGATGTTGAATCTTGTGAAATCAATGCTGCTTTGTTGAATCTTGTTATGAAAGATCAATTCTCCGGCCTACCTAGTGAAGATGTCGCTACTCATGTAAACAACTTTGTTGATTTGTGCGATATGCAAAAGAAGAAAGATATGGATAATGATATTGTTAAATTGAAGTTATTTCTGTTTTCACTTAGAGATCGTGCTAAAACTTGGTTTTCATCTTTGCCTAAAAATAGTATTGATTCTTGGAATAGGTGCAAAGATGTTTTTATCTCTAAGTATTTTCCTCCCGCTAAGATCATCTCTCTTAGAAACGATATTATGAATTTTAAGCAACTTGATCATGAGCATGTTGCACAATCTTGAGAGAGGATGAAATTAATGATACATAATTGTCCTACACATGGTTTGAATTTATGGATGATCATACAAATTTTTTATGCCGGATTGAATTTTGCTTCTAGAAATATTTTAGATTCGGCCGCGAGAGGCACTTTTATGGAAATCACTTTAGGAGAAGCTACTAAACTCCTAGATAATATTATGGTTAATTATTCTCAATGGCACACCGAAAGATCTACTAGTAAAAAGGTTCATGCAATAGAAGAAATTAATGTATTGAGTGGAAAAATGGATGAACTTATGAAATTGTTTGCTAGTAAGAGTGCTCCTATTGATCCTAATTATATGCCTTTGTCTACTTTGATTGAGAATAATAATGAATCTATGGATGTGAATTTTGTTGGTAGGAATAATTTTGGTAACAACGCGTATAAAGGAAATTTCAATCCTAGGTCGTTTCCTAGTAACTCATCTAATAATTCGTTGCAATGATTTTAGGTGCTGCAATGATTGGGGACGGGGTTTTTTTGGATTAGGGTTTGTTGGATAAATTTGTTGCAAAAATGCTATGTTGTGAACTATGATTTTAGGTGCTGCAATGATTGGGGTTTTTAGATTTGTTTTTAGATTTAGATAAATTCATTGCAAAAATGGTATATGTTGTGAACAGATTGGGGTTTTTAATGCTATGATGCTTATTAGATTTGTTTTTAGTGCTCACGGATTGGGGTTTTTAATGCTACTCAGATTCGTTGCCTTAGATTGGGTCCCTATTAGATTTGTTTTTGAATGCTACTCAGATTGGGGTATTGAATGTCATATGCCCAAATGGAATCCATTGATTAAGAAGTTATAAATTTGATTCAATGTGTGTAAATTTGTCATATTGGTGTTTTTGATTCATTAGTATACAAATTTGATTCATTAGTATCTCATGTTTATTAATCAAATCAAATGCATGCTTTTTCCCACCAGCAAACTATCTATGTATGTTTGTGTAAATTCAAGAAAATGCAAAAAAAAAAAAAACTTGGCAAACTATCTATGTTTGTGTAGGAGATCATGTGTGCAAAATTTGAGGTGATTTAGAGGAGGTCACAAAATTTTGAATTCGAGAAATATGCTCCAAATGAGCTCCCAGGCTAGGGTAACCAACCCATTTGTAATCAAGTTTTATTGGACCTACTCTAAATGAGCCAAATGTTTTGTATTAACATCTATTCTATCTATATAGTGTAGATTCGAAGTCTCACTATTTTTTAAATTAATCTTCATATTTTTACATTTTCTTTTGAAAAATATGCTTTAATATAAAAACTACTAAAAACAAGTTTAAAATATGAAAATGTAAAACTAAGTTCAAATCCTTCTTATTCACTTTGAAATAAAGCTTTGGTGATTTTTTTTGATTTTTTAATTTTTTTCAAAAACAGAAGGTAACCCTATCTCATCTCCTTGAACTCTATGAAATCTTGTAGGTGATAGCTCATATGTGTGAAGGTTTTCTCATGAAAATGACCATAAACCAAGTTTATGATATTTGGTTGGTAACATGTCACATAAGACAACATTGCGCGCACGTTTCATATTTTTTTTTGATTTTTTTAAATTAATGGTGCTCATTTGACCTCGATCGTGCCACCTAGGGTTTTTGCATGAAAATGACCATAGACCAAGTTTAGTATTTTTTTCCTCGTTAGTGTGTCTTATAAAACAACGAACGACGAATGTTTCATATTTTTTTGATTTTTTTAAATTAGTTATGCTCAGTCAAAGCTTTTGTAACCCCGTTGACCAGCTCAAAACCCCTGTAAACCGCGCGGGGTTTCAGCCGTCCGATCATACCCTGGCGCCAAGCGACAACCCTCGGATGTGGTCTTCTAGAAGGAATTCGGTGGGCAGGCCGCGTGCAGGCTCCGGGCCGTTGGATCACAAGGATGGCTCCGCATCGTTGGATCGTGGGGCGATCCGCGAGAGGCGATCCTGTTGGTTCTGCTCGGCTGCTCGCCCACCAGTGACTCCGCGAAAAAACGGTGGTGTTGGACCCACAAGGAAACCAAGCTCTAGTTGGGCCATCGAATCGCATCGTCTTTTTGTGAACGTGCTGGCTCTGTTTTTTTGTGGATGTGTTGGCTCCGCTTTTTTTTGCATCGTTTGAAATTACACAACAATTGACATTGCGTAGAAAATTTACTTCTTTTTTGTTCTATACAAATGTAAAATGACCAAATTTATAAGGGCTAAATTTATTTTTATCATACAAAATGGCCACAAACTATTAAAAAATGGGTTATTTTGCATTTGTATAATGGCCACAAGCCCTCTATCTCTTTTTAACATGCAAAATGACCAAATTTTTATGGGCCAAATTTATTTTTATCATGCAAAATGGCCACAAGCTCTTCAAAAATTGTCTCTTTTTTCATATAATATAGGGTTTAACCACGGATTCCCATGCGTGCAATTAGCTTATTTTTCTTCTTCTTTTCAAACCACCGTTTCCCACGTGTGTACACTCCCGATGCTGCTATGGGTTTGAAAATGGGCTACTAACTTCACATTTGACCATGTTATTGCCACGGCCAAATAACACGTAGCACTGCGGCTATTTAAGCCACCCTCTACCTCTGCCATCCCTCATCCATCTACCCTTCTTGCTCTTCGACCCCTTCTCCGTCTTCTGCACATCCCTCAGCCATGCAGTACATCGGACCAATCTACCGCTTCCCACCCACCGTGCCGGAGAGGCTCTACCCTACCGGCGTGTACGTTGATCGCACACTACATGTGTGGGCGATATCAAGGCTGAGGACCGCAAGGAACTTCATCGAGTTCTTCCTCGCGTCTGGCTACCACCACCTCCCGAGGGGATCTCCAACGATGTTCCGCGTCAAGGAGGTCATCCAAAACTGGGTGGTGGTTGCTCTCCTTGCCCACTTCACCAACACATTCGACGCCTTGTACCTCCTTGGTCAGGTGTTTTGGTGTGGCTTCGAATTCATCGCTTTCACCACCCACAACAGGTTCACGGAGTACAACAATATCTTCCCCACCGCGACGCGCATGCACACTCTTTCGTACCCCATCGACAACGCACCGGAGGAGCAGTGAAAAGGGCGCTCAGAGGAGGAGCGAGGTGGAGAAGGCGGTGGCTAAGGTTCTAAATCCTCTATCTTTTTTAGTCTATGTTATGTTAAGTTGTAATTGAACTATGTTGGAGTTGCTATGGGCTTGTTGGCCCTTTTCTTAAATTCTATTATTAAGTTTTCTATCTATTCTATTATTAAGTTCTTCCTAGTTTGAGCTATGTGATCGTGCTATGGGCTTGTTGGCCCTATCTACATATTGGGACTACATATTTGTTGATTATTTTCTTAGTGAGCTCGGCTTGTTAGTAGGGTTCCCTTGTTAGTAACCACCTACTGCATGCAAGCAAGCTTTGTTAGTAGGGATGAATGAGTACAACTAAACAAGGGAGTGGCTCTTTTTTTACACGAGCCACAAATATGTAGCCACCTAGATAGAAGAGAGGAACCAGCGGCATTGACCGTCGCTGCATCCGTGGCGGCTGGCGTGCAAGAAAGCTGCTCGGTCAGTGCATCATGACGGACGCATCGGCACATGCAGGCTCGGTCGGCGCATGCAGGCTCGATCGGCACATCGTGGGATCATGGCATCGGCGCATGCAGGCTCGATCGATGCATGCATGCATGGTTTGTTGGGTGCATGCATAGCAGGCTTCTGTCTTGGCGACGCCGTAGACGTTTAATGCAAGGGACGGCCCAACAAAACCACGGCCCGACGATCGAACACCGACACCAGCCAATGCAGCCCCACTTGTCAGGTCGAACGGACGACACAGTCCAGCGTGGCCCCACTAGTCAAAGTTAACGGTCAAGCCTTTGACCCGACTGCAACGTCCATTGTGCCCAGTTATGAGGGTTTCTCGCACGGGAGTGGGGAAAATTGATCAAAAGTTAAGAGCGCGGGGATGAATGAGTAGAGCTAAGGAACCAGGGGCACAAATGTAAAAATCCCATATATTTTGGTATGTACATATATTAACTCTTCTTTCTTCTTTTATAGCCCTCCAGATCGAGCAAAACTTCGGTAACGAGACGAGGCCCGAAGAAAAAGTTGTGCCAGGATGAACGTTCCACCATCACAGAAATTGCACGCGGTGGCCAACCGATTCAACCCCTCTGGACCAAGGAAGCATTTTCTCCTTAGTGCGGGGTTCTTGTGAGGGACATAATCCTGATCAGCATCCACCAATGGTATAAGCCTAAGAAGGAAGACCCTCAAGTTTGTTTTGTCGAAGATAGACAGAACGATGATCTTTGGACCGTGCTAAAGGAAAATTTCACCCTACCAGCAGAGGAGGATCCGTACAAGCCAGTTATAGAGCCATTGGTCCAGGCTCATGCTCTCAAGAAGATGGTAGGTCTATTCAGGAGGTGGAAGAATGAGTTGAAATCAATGTATGTCAAAAAAAACAAGACTCTAGAATTCACCGGTCGATTTGAGAAGATAAGAGATCACTGGCCCAAATTTGTGGCCCACAAGACATCGGAGAAATGTAAGAAGATGTTAGCGACAAACAAGATAAATGCTACAAAGAAGGAGCATCACCATCGCACGGGGTCAGGTGGCTACCTCAAAGCCCGGCCGTTGTGGGACAAGGCTGAGCACGACCTGATTGCTAAAGGGGTCGAACCAGAGACATTGCACTGGCCATACCGTTCTAGGACTTGGTTCTTCGGGGTTGGGGTAACTTTGGACCCTGAAACAGGGAAGTGCTGTTGGACGGACGAGCAACTTGCAACACCCATCACGAAGATTCAGGAAGCAATCAAGGCAGCGCAGGAAGGGATGTTCATTCCCGACAGAGTGAACGACGAGCTCACAAAGGCCCTCAGGAATCCTGAGCACCCTGAACGAACACGAGGAACACCAGGCTCCCTTGCGTGGAAGGTTGGGTTTCCCAACGCGGGCAGTTACAAAACCGAAGAGAGGAGGAGGAAAGTGGAGTTGAGCGAACTGCAGAAACTTCAGGCAAGGGTACGAAAGCTAGAGGAACGACAAGCTGTAGAGAACCAGCGAGATCATGCCCAAGCTACCCTACAAGCTACCCCGCCATCTCAATGGAGAAGCAGCATGGATTCCACCGAGCTCATTCAGCAGCCTGATTTCACGGGTCCTAGCTACCCCGTGGATTTTATCACGAATTCACACAAGTGCCAGCTTATGATGCACTGGCAGAACCTCAAAGTCAAGGCGGCTGTCAGCACTGTGTTCCCTCCTTCACCCGACACAACTTTTCACTGCCTTTCAATTCCACAAGGCTATGCTATGGTGATGGTGGATGAAATAACGGAGGGATTTGAGGAGCTCCAGCTTGACCACCCTACCGGTGAAGGGGAGACTCAGCCGGGTCTTGCTCTGAAGACTCCATGTCTATGGCGGAAGGAGCACATCAAGCTTCTGAACTTCATGCCTCCGGTGAGTCTGTTGGGCACTCCGAATCCTCCGCCTCCTCCTCCTCCGATGAGTGATCAGGGCACTTCGCCTCCTGCTCCGGCGCGTGAGGGCGGTAGTACTCCGCCTCCTTCTCCGCCTGCTCCGCCGCGTTCGAGCAGCCCGCCTCCTCCTTCGCCGCCTCATAAGCAACGACGATGGCAGAACACAGACATCGCTGCTCCGGCTGCTCTGGCGTGTCGTAGCAATCTGCCTCCTTCTTCTCTGCCTCGTAAGCAACAAAGAAGAAAAATGCAGCCGCTCCAGCTGCTCCGGCATCTAGCAGTATTGCCAGAGGTGGGAGGCAATACAGATTCGGTCCATCGTCTCTCAAGCCTCTAGAGAAGTTACCATACGAGATGAGCGAGGAGGAAAATCAAAAGATCTATGAAGCCCAAGTGAAGGACTTCTTTGAAACGACAAAAGCTAAGAAACATCCACCTCCAGAGGAGAAGATATATCCGGTGCAAGCGAAGCGCGCTTTGGATGCTTTGAAGAGAGCATCACCGCCTCCTCCACAAACCAACTATGACCGCGTTATTGAAAGGACATATAAGGAAGCGGAGCGTCGGGAAGTACTTGCAGTGATCGAAGGTTAGCAGAACAAAGAAGTGGGAAAAAAATTTCCCTAGCTCAGCGAACAAGCGAAGCAATCGTGGCCCCCACTCAAGGTGTCTAGTGATATCGTCGTTAATCGTCCGGGGATGCTGCCCGGTACCAATCTTGGAGATTTCATGCCCGACGATGCACTTTTTGATACAATGGAGGTGGACACATTCAAATACCATCATGGGAAGCCTCTCGTCAAACCTGGTCATCCTCCTCTAACAACGATGATGCGAAGATTCCATGATTGGTACATGGACATCTGCAACAAGTCTAGGAAGGATACTTTGACGCTGAGAGTTAAAGAGGAGCACGACCTCGTTGGAATTGATCTGTTGTCTGTTCCATATGAGGAGTTCTTCCAGTTTTTCAATAAAAAGGCCCTCTATAAAACAATCATCACTTGCTACTGTCTGTAAGTACTACTTCTGTAATTAAGTCTCTATATATAGCTCAACTCTTTCATTGCATGTATATATAATTATCCTCACTATATTATGCAGATTGAAGATTGTCGAATTGAAGAAAAGACAAATCGGTGATATTGGGTTCATTAACACAAATCTCATGGATGAATGGAATGTTAAACATGATGCCAAAGAAACCGAGGCCAACTTGCTACGATCGTTACTTCGAAATCAAAACAAAGATACAATACTCTTTCCTTACGAATTCAAGTGAGTGTTACTGTCTTGTGCGTATTCGGTTTCCCTTATTACTCGAGGTTATAGTAATGTAATTGATGAGTTAAGCATGCATGTGCAGCTTTGCTACGTCTTGAGCTTGCGTTGGTTTTCCTCGAAGAGGAGAAGGTGATGCAGCAATAGTACCGTAAGTATTTCCCTCCGTTTTTGAGAACCAAGGTATCAATCCAGTAGGAGGCTCCTCAAAAGTCCCACGCACCTACACAAACAAATTGAGAACTCGCAACCAACGCGATAAAGGTGTTGTCAATCCCTTCACGGCCATTTGCAAAAGTGAGATCTAATAAAGATAGTATGATAAGATAAATATATTTTTGGTATTTTATAATATAGATGCAGAAAGTAAAGATGCAAATAAAAGTAGATTGGAAGCAAATATGATAAGAGATAGACCCTGGGGCCATAGGTTTCACTAGAGGCTTCTCTCAAGATAGCATAAGTATTATGGAGGGTGAACAAATTACTGTCGAGCAATTGATAGAAAAGCGAATAATTATGAGATTATCTAGGCATGATCATGTATATAGGCATCACATCCATAACAAGTAGACCGACTCCTGCCTGCATCTACTACTATTACTCCACACATCGACCGACTCCTGCCTGCATCTAGAGTATTAAGTTCATAAGAACAGAGTAACGCATTAAGCAAGATGACATGATGTACAGGGATAAACTCAAGAAATGTGATATAAACCCCATCTTGTTATCCTCGATGGAAACAATACAATACATGCCTTGCAAACCTTTCTGTCACTGGGTAAGGACACCACCAGATTGAACCCAAAGCTAAGCACTTCTCCCATGGCAAGAAAGATCAATCTAGTAGGCCAAACCAAACTGATAATTCGAAGAGACTTACAAAGATAACTCAATCATACATAAAAGAATTCAGAGAAGATTCAAATATTATTCATAGATAAACTTGATCATAAACCCACAATTCATCGGATCTCGAAAAACACACCGCAAAAAGAGATTACATCAAATAGATCTCCAAAAGAGAGGGGGAGAACATTGTATTGAGATCCAAAAAGAGAGAAGAAGCCATCTAGCTAATAACTATGGACCCATAGGTCTGTGGTAAACTACTAACAACTCATCGGAGGGGCAAGTATGTTGATGTAGAAGCCCTCCGTGGTCGATTCCCCCTCCGGCAGAGTGCCGGAGAAGGCTCCAAGATGAGATTTCGCGGATACAGAAGGTTACGGCGGTGGAAATTGTGTTTTGGGTGCTCCCTGGATGTTTTCGGGGTACATAGGTATATATAGGAGGAAGAAGTACGTCGGTGCCCGCCCGAGGGGCCCACGAGATAGGGGGGCGTGCCCTACAGGGGGCACCCTCCTATCTCGTGGGAGCCTCGGCTGCTTCTTGACTTGCACTCCTAGTCCTCTGGATCACGTTCGTTCCAAAAATCACGCTCCCGAAGGTTTCATTCCGTTTGGACTCCGTTTGATATTCCTTTTCTTCGAAATACTGAAATAGGCAAAAAAACAACAATACGGGTTGGGCCTCCGGTTAGTAGGTTAGTCCCAAAAATGATATAAATGTGTAAAACAAAGCCCATAAACATCCAAAAGGGGTAATATAATAGCATGGAACAATCAAAAATTATAGATACGTTTGTTGACACACGAACACGTCACGTGTACCCTCGACGCCGGGGGTGATGCACCGCAGCTCACGTCGAAGGAGACCCGACCGACAGCGCGATACGCAAGACAGTCGGCGGGCGCTTTTTGCAGACCCGAAAACCCCACACCCCCGGGAGGGACCCCGTCAGGGAGTGCGGCGGCTATGGGCTGCCCTAGGTCGATTCTCTCGCCCCTAGAGCCTCGGGATTCGCAGCTCTCAAACACGAAGAACAGCGAAGAACGAGAGAGAAAAATGGTGGAGAGATAAAACGTAGATGAAAAAAGTAGTATGTTGATTTGTTCGATTGTGTGTTGTTCAATCGGCCATCACCCCCAACATATATAAGAGGCGGCTGGACTTCCCGTACAAGTAAAGGATTCATCTAGGCTTTCCTTACAGGAAAAATTACATCAATTCGCGTCCTAGAGTCCTAGTTCTATTCCAACTCGGATTCAGTCTGAATCTGGCCCAAACTTTGTCTTCCTTCTTGCGCGGGCCGTCGAGCTTGCATATGATCTCTGATCAAGATGGCCCAAATACCAAACTTGTGCGCCTCAATGATACGAACAACTCTCATGTTGATTACTTTTTCAAATAAGGCCATCTTGAATACTCTTCGAGGTCATCTTTACCTTCCAGTCGGACTCGGTCTTGCAGTAGACTGGATTATCCGAGTCTCGTAGTGAACTTGTAGGCCATATACTATCTTTGTTGATGATGACTCCAAAAGCAAAGTTTACCGTCTTGATGATATGCATAACTTCTGTATTGAACACTTCTTCATCCGAGGTCATCTTGATAAACTTTCGGGCACATGTTCAGTTTCACTCGGATTCGAGCTCATCCACTCGGATATTAGAGACTTTCACACGGACCATCCGACTCGACCTTTTCACTCGGAAAACAATCTTTCACTCGGATGACTATATTTTCACTCGGAAGACAACCTTTTACTCGATCGGTAGGTTTTCACTCGACCTTTTACTCGATCGGTAGGTTTTCACTCGACCTTTTACTCGATCGGTAAGTTCTCACTCGACCTTTTACTCGATCGGTATGTTTTCACTCGGATGGTAAAACTTTCCACTCGGATTTCCCGACTGAAAAGACAGTCTGATCTTGATTTGCCTCTCCAGGTTGCATATGACCTAGGATTGAGACAAATTGTATATGAAAATCAATCGGCTCAACGAGACGAAACTTTTTCATGGTGAAGGTTTTCCCATTCAAGGCCATCCAGAAGGCCGAATTGCTCATGCATTGTATCAGACACTCATTAACATGTGTCTGGTGTCGAGCGTAATATTTTGGTCTTTGGTAGGGCTGGTCTGTTTTAATTGTAACTTTTGCATACAAACTCGGATTGAGATGATTTATATATCAAAATTGATTGCTTCGACGAGACAAAGACAATTCCTTTAGAGTACTCCTTCATCCGAGGTCGTCTCGAAGGCATGATCGGCCGAAAACCACTCAGAATATTGAATTCTGCCACTCGGAATATAATTTCGGCCCCTAAGATGGAGTCGGACGATGATAACCTAAACATCAAAGTTGTTCCACTCGGTGATGTGAAACTTTTCATGCTGAAAACCCTTCCACTCTGTATCTTGCCAAAATCAGGCGTCAACACATGCCCCCCTGTTTTTCGGCAAAGCTTGCACGCCGAAAAATAATATGAATAGTATTCGTTCTAAGGACGATGTCAACACTCCATCGGCCATTTATTTTCCTCAGGGCGATAATTATGTATCGGCCATGTTTGTGCTAAGGGCGATAATCGTATATCGGCCATTGCCTACTCAGGCTTCCTGCCACACACTCGGGTGGTACTTCGTCAAATATTTTCCGTTGAGAGCTCGGGGTAACAATGCCCCTTGTATTGATTCCACCAAATATGAATTTCCGGGAACAACTCTTGTAATCCTAAAAGGACCTTCCCAACTTGGAGACCACTTCCCGAATTTTCTATCTCTTGAACCAATCGGCAGAATCACTTTCCAGACGAGATCACCAACTTGAAAATTCTTCAACTTAACTTTCTTATTGTAAGCTCTTGCAACCCTCAACTTCTCTCTCTCTATGGACTTCAAAGCAACCAAACGTTTATCGGCAACTTCATCAATATTATCCATCATCAAGTTATAAAAGTCTACTGCCGATAAATCATTTTGTTTGGCTATTCTCAAAGCATTCAAATTTACTTCCACAGGTAAAACGGCCTCTTGACCATATACTAGCTCGTATGGAGTTACCCTCGTAGCACAATGCCTTGAAATTCTATGTGCCCATAAAGCTTCGGACAACAACTCATGCCATCTCCTCGGATTATCCTCAATCTTCTTCTTGATGAGCTTGATTAAAATTTTATTGCTAGACTCGGCTTGTCCATTAGCTTGGGCTTAATACGGAGATGAATTGAGCAACTTTATATTATAAGATTCGGCTAACTCTCTGACTTGGTGTGACATAAAAGATGAACCTTGATCTATAGTTAATGTTTGAGGAATACCGAATCTATGAATAATGTGTTCGGTTATGAATTGAATTACCTCCGTATGTGTCATGTTCTTGAGAGGTACTGCTTCAGACCATTTAGTGAAATAATCAGTTGCCACCAATATGAACTGATGCCCTTTTGAGGAAGACGGGTGAATTTGTCCAATGAAACCTAAACCCCAACCTCTGAAAGGCCACGATTTGATAATAGGATGTAACATAGCAGCAGGAGCCAATTGAATATCACCAAACTTTTGACAAGCTTCACACCCTTTATAATATCTGAAGCAATCATTAATCATAGTCGGCCAATAAAAACCAGCACGTCGCAATAACCATTTCATCTTGGGAGCCGACTGGTGAGTGCCACAAATACCTTCATGTACTTCTCCCATAGCAACTCTTGCCTGGTCCTCATCCAAACACTTTAGAAGAACATCATCGACTATTCGGCGATAAAGACCATCATCTCTCATTGTATACTTGAAAGCCATACGCCGAACAGCCCTGTCCACCCTTTCACTCGGATTGCACAAGTAATCAACAATGGGCTTTCTCCAGTCGGAATTATCACCTGCACTAGATTTTTTGTTAATGGCCGAATCAGTGGGTTCAGGTTCGGCCTCTCCCATATTGGCAAGACAAGACATCGGTCTTTGAGAGATATGAAACATGCCATGATCAACATGATATCCAGATGCTTGCTGTGCCAACTCATTTGCTTTCCAATTGTCATGTCTAGATATATGTGCAATGCTAAAACAATCCAAAGTAGAAATTATATCTAGACATTTATCAAGATAAACATTAAGTGATTCGTCCAAACACTAAAAGACTTTGGATATTTGCTACACCACTAGTAACGAATCACCGTAAGCCTCAATATGTGTAACACCTATAGCAAGTAACATCTCTAAACCGAATGACAATGCTTCATATTCGGCTTGATTGTTTGTGCAAAAATATTCTAAGCGGCATGAGGCTTCAAAAACAGCACCATGAGGAGATATATAAACAATACCAACACCTTGGCCATTGCTACAAACTGAACCATCAAAGTATAATCTCCATGGCACTAATGAAACAAGGTTCATATCAACATCATGCTTGTCATTAATCCGACGTTCAACAATGAAATTAGCAACAATTTGGCCTTTCATGGATTTTTGAGATTCATAAGCCAAATCATATTCAATCAAAGCATAAGCCCACTTGCCAATTCTACCACTAAGAATTGGCCTACGCAACATGTACTTAATGACATTGGTTTGACAAGCTACTACACAAACACTCGGCACTAGGTAATGTCTCAATTTTGTGCAAGCATAATATAAGCATAGACATAGTTTTTCAATAAATGTATACCTTGTCTCGGTGTCCAATAAGCGTCTGCTCAAATACGTAATGGCATGCTCTTTTCTTTAGGTATCTTGAGTCAAAACAGCACCAATAACACCTTCCTCTGCTGCGATATAAAGCTTAAAAGGCTCTCTATGCTTGGGTGCTTTCATCACCGGAGGAGTGCACAAATAATTCTTGATCATATCAAAGGCTTCTTGCTGTTTTACCCCCCAAGTGAAATCAACATCATTCTTTAACCGAAGGATAGGAGTAAATGCATCAACTTTCCCTGACAGATTAGCTATGAACCTTCTCAAATAATCGACCTTGCCAAGGAACTTTTGCATATCTCTCTTGCATGTTGGAGCCTCCACTTTCTGTATGGCCTGTATCTTTTTGGGATCAATTTCGATGCCATCTTCATGAATAATGAAACCCAAAAATTTGCCAGCTGACATGCCGAATGCACACTTCAAAGGATTCATCTTCAGTCCATACTTTTTCATTCTTTAGAAAGCTAAACGCAAATCGGCCAAGTGAGATTCAAAAGCATCCGATTTGACAAAAATATCATCAATATAAACTTCAAGTATGATACCGAGTAAATCATGAAAAATCAAATTCATAGCCCGTTGATAGGTGGCTCCAGCATTTTTTAATCCAAATGTCATCACTGTCCACTCGAATAAACCAAGGAAACCAGGACATCGGAAAGTTGTTTTGTACATGTCCTCTTCAGCCATAAAAATTTGACTGTACCCGGCATTACCATCTAGAAAGCTAATAACCTTATGTCCAGAAGCATCATTAATAATCATATCGGCTATTGGCATGGGATACTCATCTTTGGGTGTAGCCCTATTCAAATCTCTGAAGTCAATGCACACCCTCAACTTGTCGGATCCCTTCTTCTCCACTGGGACAATGTTAGAAATCCACTCGGCATACCTGCAAGGTCGAATGAAATTAGCTTCAAGCAGTCGACTGATCTCTTGCTTGATCCGGTCATATGCTTTCGGATTAA
The DNA here is from genome assembly GCF_002162155.2 of Triticum dicoccoides. NCBI lineage: Eukaryota > Viridiplantae > Streptophyta > Magnoliopsida > Poales > Poaceae > Triticum > Triticum dicoccoides. Next base: position 732,591,148 of record NC_041383.1, on the reverse strand, counting down.
ACTTTCTGGCCGACTGTTTATAAGGTCTAAAACCGGCCTTTATAGGCAACCGATGCTCCACTAGCTCTCGGCTCAACCCTGGCATCTCATGATATTCCCATGCAAAGCAACAAACATATTCTTTCAATAGCTCGATTAATTTAGCTTTACAATCGGCTTTCAAATTTTTGTTTATAAATGTCGGTCGAGTGGCTGAACCATCTCCAATATCTATCTCTTCTAATGGATCAGCCGACGTAAAACCTTGTCCAAGTTTATCCATGTCATCCAACTCCTCTATAGACTCATACATATCGTCCTCACTGGACCAATATTTTACAAGACGTTTTTGTAACCACTCGGAATTAGGATCCATTTAAACATATCATACCTTGGAGCCGATTGCATTCAGTCGGCTTTAAAGACACGGTCACAAAACCATTCTTGGTCGCGCTGAGAAAATCAAACTCTGATAAGTCACGTCCTGTCAAGCAAGTAGCATTGGGATGTTGCCAATCCACCGATGCATCGGCCAAAGCAATACAGGCCGAGTTATCCGCATGAATGACTTCCACTTCATCATCAACCCACTGAATCAAAAACTGGTGCATAGTGGATGGCACGCACTGGTTTGCATGAACCCAATCACGGCCTAGTATAACGTTGTAGTTACCTTGCACCTCAGCGACAAAGAATGCAGTAGCCAAAGTTTTGCTTCCGACTGTAAGCTCCACATACATCACACCTTTGGCTTCAGTTCTCTCTGTGCCTTCAAACCCGTTGAGCACGATATTGGTCTTGATCAATTCTTCATCAGGCAAACCCAATTTCCTGAAGACCGAATAGGGCATAAGATTTACCATAGCACCAGCATCAACAAGCATTCGACTGAGTGGCAATCCATTGATATGACCTCTGAGATACAATGGTTTCAAATGTGTTACTGGTTCTTTTGGCTTTTTGAATATTGCATTTTTAGGGCCAAAATCCAGTTGAGCCACTTCCCCTTCCTCATCTACAGCACGAAACTCAGCAGGTAAGTAATATACCATATTGATATCCATACCTTCATGGACCGGTGTAGACTCATAGTCCAACATATCAGCCTCTTCTTCAAGTGGATCGACCGATTTTGAAATCTGGTCGAGTGAAGGAGAAGTAAGAAGTGTTGCAGATGATGTAATAGCTGTCGCATCGTCCTCCTTAGGTGGTGTAGGCACTTCTATGATAGATGTAGAAGCTGATGTATCTTGTATTTGTTTAGGCCTCCACACTTGTTTTGCTGGAACCATGGGCCGAGTGTCATTGAACAACTTATCCCTTTGCTTCTCGGCCTCCTGCTCTGCCATCTCTTGACTCCTTAACCTCTGTAGTTTCCTCTTCTGTGTCTTTGTTAGCCCTGGAGGACACCACTTTGGTCGAGTGTATTTAGCATCTCTCACCTTTACTTGGCTGGTGCTTGCTTCATGGTCATTAGCCGAGTGCTTTGGCACGATAGCAAGTATCGGCTCAGTCGAGTGGTTATGCAAAGTCGGCTGCTGTATGGGGAATGTTTCGGTGCCCAAGATAAGTGAGTCGACATCCATTTTCACCTTGCCTTTTCCCGACTCAACTGCTGCAACACTTGGTTACTTAACACGCCATTCTTTTCGACTTTCCAGATGCATGAAATTTCCATTCGGGCGCACCTTTGTACTCAGATGGAATCCACTCGGATGGGCGTCACTCTGATGGAATCCACTCGGATGGAACTCACTCGGATGGATTTCACTCGGATGAAATCTACCCATCCATATTTTTTCATTTGGATAGCTTCCACTTGGGTGCATTCTTACACTAGGATAGTTTCCACTCGGTCGCATATGTTGACCAGCCGACTGATAGTCACCAATGTTCAGTCGGCCATTATATCAGTAATCAAGTCGATTCCACACAGATTGCCTCTACTCTTCTGAAAACTGCGCCCTTGGTCCACTCGGTTTCACATACTGACTGAATATATCATCTGATGGTGACCTTGGTCGTTTCAAGTATGATGGCCGGTTAGAGCTGGAACCAGCCGACTGATTAGCATATTTGGATAGCAACATATCAAAAGTTGGCTTGATCCGCTTTCGTTGCACTTTAGCTTCATTCCTCTTCCATTTGCCAACTTCTGGACTCTTGGGCTTGACAAATTTAACTCGAGTGTCCTGCTGCACCTGTGTTTGCCCCCCGACTATAGGATTCTTGATGGTGATCTTGATCACTTCCTTGCCATCGGGTTGCTTATCAAGCACAACATGTCTCCCCAAAACCTTGTCGCCCTCCTTGTCTTTCCTGGGCTTACCAACAATGACATTAGCTTTATTAGCATATTGGGCTACCTCCGGCCAAATGAGCAGCTTCTTCCCTTCTAAATCCATGGTGTTCATTGGAAAGGGTTGTTTATCAACTTGCATCTCAGAAAAGTTCAATCGTCCGTCATTAATGGCCGATTGTATCTGTCGTCGAAAAACATTGCAATCGTTAGTAGCATGAGAAAAAGAATTATGATATTTGCAATAAGCACGCCGTTTCAGCTCTTCAAACGGCGGTAAAGTATGAGATATTCTAATAATCTTAGCCTGCAGCAAAGCATCAAATATTCTATCACACTTAGTAATGTTAAAAGTAAACTTCATATCTTCATCACGATCCTTATGAATCGGTTTCAGATCATTGCAAGTAAAGGGTTTGGCCTTAGATGGCCAAACAAATTCAGTAGAAAAAACATCACCCTCATCGTCCGAGTGATCACTATCATATTCCACCATATTCATCTTGGGACGATCGGCTTTGTATCTATGCACTTCTTTGAGATCTTTGCTTCGGCTTTCCTGAGCCAAAGCCCTTTGTAAGACTTGGTTAATATTTAAGAACTCATAGCCTTCTAACTTTTCTCTAATGGGAGTTCTCAAACCACTCAGCACTAGGTCTGCCAAGTCTCTCTCGGTTATCACCAAAATAAACATTGGTTTTTCGTTTCTCTGAATCTCTTGACGTAATCGGAGACCGATTCATCATGCTTCTGTTTAACCGATGTTAGATGTGACAACTTGAGTTCATTGTCGCCGCTGTAAAAGTGATCATGAAATTTCTGCTCTGGCTGCGACCAAACTCGAATGGAACCATGTGGTAAAGAAGAAAACCATGAAAATGCGGTACCAGTTAATGATAAAGCAAATAAATGCACTTTCAAATCATTTAGTGAACCTGCTTCACCTAATTGTGCCAAGTATTGACTAACATGCTCCCATGTGGTTTTTGTGCCCTCTCCATTGAACTTAACAAAATCTGGAATTTTATATCCTGGAGGGCACTGGATAGCATCAAAGTACACGGGGTACGGCTTTTGGTAAATCCGATTCCGAGGTAACTCAACCCCAAAATTCTCTCGAAGCATCTTAGCCATCTCCTCTCTAAGATTAGCTAGACCATCATCCATAGTGGACGATGAAGCTTGTGGCAGTGGCATAGGAGGAGTATGGTTACTAGCTGTAGGTAGGAATTGTGGCAGGTATGTCGACCCATAATTTGCTAGTGGTCGAGTGGTTGTAGCTGTAGGTAAGGTTGGGTTCGGCGTTGCCACCGAACCTGGCATGCTCATAATAGGATTAATGGGTGCAGCCACAATCTGATTAGTTTGGGTAGGATAATAAGTCATCGGCATGGGAGGCTCAAATGCAATAGGTAAAGCCAGATTAGGGTTTTGCACACTAGCAGCTACACCATCATTACCACTAGTCGATTGAGATGTATTCTTCTGAGCATTAGTATTTTCTATGGAAGTTTGATAGACTAGATTGTTACCATCAGCAATACGACTTTCAATCTCAGCCCACTGCTGAGGAGAAAAGGCAGTACTTACCGAGGGTTTAACCTACTCGGCTTGAAGAGGAGGGAACTTGATTTCTTCAGTCGGAGTGATGTTGCCTTGGCGATCCTTCTTGAACTTTGCAAGGAACTCCTGCAAATCCTTCTCCTCACGCGCCTTCTTGTACTCCTCATAAACTTGGCGATGATCAGCCGATATCTCATCAAGACTAGGTTTAATGATGTTATCGGCGTCTACCTCGGATGGCTTGGGAAGATCGGACATGGTGGATGATGATGATTGATCTTCTTTCCCCAGCGGAGTCGCCAAAAAGTGTGTTGACACACGAACACGTCACGTGTACCCTCGACACCAGGGGTGATGCACCGCAGCTCATGTCGAAGGAGACCCGACCGACAGCGCGATACGCAAGACAGTCGGCGGGCGCTTTTTGCAGACCCGAAAACCCCACACCCCCGGGAGGGACCCCGTCAGGGAGTGCGGCGGCTATGGGCTGCCCTAGGTCGATTCGCTCGCCCCTAGAGCCTCGGGATTCACAGCTCTCAAACATGAAGAACAGCGAAAAACGAGAGAGAAAAACGGTGGAGAGATAAAACGTAGATGAAAAAAGTAGTATATTGATTTGTTCGATTGTGTGTTGTTCAATCGGCCGTCACCCCCAACATATATAAGAGGAGGCTGGACTTCCCGTACAAGTAAAGGATTCATCTAGGCTTTCCTTACAAGAAAAATTACATCAATTCGTGTCCTAGTTCTATTCCAACTCGGATTCAGTCTGAATCTGGCCCAAACTCTGTCTTCCTTCTTGCGCGGGCCGCCGAGTTTGCATATGATCTCCGATCAAGACGGACCAAGTACCAAACTTGTGTGCCTCGATGATACGAACAACTCTCATGTTGATTACTTTTTCAAATAAGGCCATCTTGAATACTCTTCGAGGTCATCTTTACCTTCTAGTCGGACTCGGTCTTGTAGTAGACTGGATTATCCGAGTCTCGTAGTGAACTTGTAGGCCGTATACTATCTTTAATGATGATGACTCCAAAACCAAAGTTTACCGTCTTGATGATATGCATAACTTCTGTATTGAACACTTCTTCATCCGAGGTCATCTTGATAAACTTTCAGGCACATGTTCAGTTTCACTCGGATTCGAGCTCATCCACTCGGATATTAGAGACTTTCACTCGGACCATCCGACTCGACCTTTTCACTCGGAAAACAATCTTTCACTCGGATGACTATATTTTCACTCGGAAGACAACCTTTTACTCGATCGGTAGGTTTTCACTCGACCTTTTACTCGATCGGTAGGTTTTCACTCGACCTTTTACTCGATCGGTAGGTTTTCACTCGACCTTTTACTCGATCGGTACGTTTTCACTCGACCTTTTACTCGATCGGTAGGTTTTCACTCGGATGGTAAAACTTTCCACTCGGATTTCCCGACTGAAAAGACAGCCTGATCTTGATTTGCCTCTCCAGGTTGCATATGACCTCGGATTGAGACAAATTGTATATGAAAATGGATCGGCTCGACGAGACGAAACTTTTTCATGTTGAAGGTTTTTCCATTAAAGGCCATCCAGAAGGCCTAATTGCTCACGCATTGTATCAGACACTCATTAACATGTGTCTGATGTCGAGCGTAATATTTTGGTCTTTGGTAGGGCTGGTCTGTTTTGATTGTAACTTTTGCATACAAACTCAGATTGAGATGATTTATATATCAAAATTGATTGCTTCGACGAGACAAAGACAATTCCTTTAGAGTACTCCTTCATCCGAGGTCGTCTCGAAGGCATGATCAGCCGAAAACCACTCAGAATATTGAATTCTGCCACTCGAAATATAATTTTGGCCCCTAAGATGGAGTCGGACGATGATAACCTAAACATCAAAGTTGTTCCACTCGGTGATGTGAAACTTTTCATGCTGAAAACCCTTTCACTCTGTATCTTGCCAAAATCAGGCGTCAACAACATTGGAGACGTATCAAGCTTCCACTTTATTCTGCTAGAGATTAAGCTTGAGCAGGGACTCGTAACCGTCATAGACTCGAGATGAAAAAATCTCGAGGAGTATGCGACCATGACTAAAATGCTCGAGAAGTAAGTTCAATCGATCATTATCGCACCATATTGGTAACTTTATTCATTTCCTGATATCAAGTAATTGTTTTCTTTGTCTGGCAGGGTTTGGAAAAAGTTCACTGCAGAAGCTCCAGGAGTGCCGGCGAAGCTACGATCCAAACACCCGAAAGTAAGTACTACTAGCTAGTTCCACACATCTCCCATTGATTCTAGCTAGTTTCATCAATGCCATTTAGCATGCTTGCTTATCAGTTTGATTGACCTCTATTTCTTGTAAAGTGGTTGTGGCAGGAACCCTGAAATAATTACTTTGGATACTACATTTCCGAGTTCATCCGCCACACGACCTGTGAGCGGGGCTACTCGAGAAAACAATATGAAGTACGTAAGCAATAATATTCACAATTTTATTTTATTACCATCATTTGTGTTGAGTTTCATTCATATATATGTATTGACCCCCTTCTTTAAATTAGATGTTTCAGATGCGGGATGAACTCCTACCACAAGATCACTTACGAGCAATTCAAGAGGAATTGGTGGGATTCTTTCTTGACCACGTCATTGACAAAGATGGAGAATACCATGTGGAACTTGTGTTCAGATGTTAGGGGATTGTAAGAGATCTTAAATTATATATATGTAGCCAGTAGCGTCGTATAGATATATGAAAACTTGTTGTTCGACCAATCTCTCAGAGAAGGAGAGGTCGATCACTTCTCTCTGTATATGTTCATGACGATCTTCTATAGTTAATGGTTTCCTTCATTTGCTTACTAGCTAGCTAGTGTGTCGAGTCCTCTCTGTACGTATAGTACATAGCGTCGATCAAGTATGGAGATAAGAGAGAACACTTCTCTCTAAGCTAGCTAACACAATATATGAAACCCCTAAATTAACTCTACAAAACACCCAAAACCCCCAACCCCCCCCCCCTCAGAAAAAAAACAAAAACCCCAGCCCCTGAACTGTTGACGCGTGGATGCCTTTTGGTCCCGGTTGGTGCCACCA
>NC_041383.1:732493651-732583712 GCF_002162155.2 Triticum dicoccoides | reverse complement strand
TACTAGCTAGCTAGTGTGTCGAGTCCTCTCTGTACGTATAGTACATAGCGTCGATCAAGTATGGAGATAAGAGAGAACACTTCTCTCTAAGCTAGCTAACACAATATATGAAACCCCTAAATTAACTCTACAAAACACCCAAAACCCCCAACCCCCCCCCCCCCAGAAAAAAAACAAAAACCCCAGCCCCTGAACTGTTGACGCGTGGATGCCTTTTGGTCCCGGTTGGTGCCACCAACCGGGACAAAATTCCCTCCTACCCGGGCAAGCCGCAGCGGCCATGTGGAGTCCCATCTGTCCTGGTTCATGGGCGAACCGGGATTAAAGGTTTTGGGCTTTAGTACCGACACTTTAGTCATAGTTCGGTAACAGGGACAAATGGGCCTTATGAACCAGGACAAACGAGCCTTTTTCAACTAGTGTATCTTACTCAATCCATAGGTCGGTATAGTGGACTCTTATGGCAAAACTGGGTTTAAGGATTCTGGATGCACAAGTAGCATGTCTACTTGGTGCAAAATTTTGGCTAGAATGAGATAGAAAGCAAGCTCCACGTGTTGGAGGATCCATGACAATATAACTTCTATTCGGATATAAGAAAACATAACTCATTATGTTGTCTTACTTGTCTAACATCAACTTAGCATATAATATTTTAATGAGTGCTCACAATCATATAAGATGTCCAAGATAGTGTATTTATATGTGAAACCTCTCTTTATTTATACTCTTGTCTAACATTAACTACAACAACAACCAAAACTATGTTTGTCAATCCTTCAATGAATTTCATGCATTATACTTCTTATATGTGAAGTCATCACTCTCCATGAGATTATTTTATACTATTTTATTTCCTTTATTCTTTTTCATCTCTTAGATCAAGAAAGCAAAACACTCAACTCAAAACTATTCTTTATTATATAACTCTCATACTCGATTAGAAAGATAGATCACAAAGAAAAAACTTGAGACTAGATCATACTAAAAACTTTTATTCTACTAAATCATGATGTAACTAAAACAATCGAACTAAGATAAAGGATATTGATAAAGATGTGATGGTGATACGATACCATGGCACCTCCCCCAAGCTTGGCACAAGCCAAGGGGAGTGCCCATACCCGTGTACTCAAGCCTCCTTCTTTGGAGGTGGTGGTGTAATATTCTTTGCAATGATGCCTCTCAGAATGTCTCCTCATCGAGCTTATTAGTTTGCTGCCTGAGATCCATTATTTCCTTATGGAGCTTTGTTATGCCAGTAAAAGAACCGTCCACCCATGGATGCTTCCTAGCTGGAGAGGAAGAAGAAACACTCTTTTTCAAGTATTGTAAGAGATAAATTTGGCATTGGGCGGTTTGACCGAATCCAGCAGGCTTGATTTCTTGAATTCCACATGCATGTCTCCGGGTTGAGGTAGGGAAGTGACTTCTTGATCCTTCTCCATGGCATCCAGTCTTTTCATGTTGGCTTCTATTTCTTCATCGGTCGACCACCCATAGTGATCAACTTCACCGTACGCTCTTGGATCCATCGTGGGGTGAGAGACATGACTCTGCCCGTATGATTCTTGCAAAGACATATTTCTCTAAATCTACCACAGAAATAGCTTGAAACAAAAACAGAGGATATTATCACAATACGGTGGTTAAAACCTCTAAGAGATTATATAACGAATTTTTACCATGCAAAACAAGTAATCTGGGAGAAAACAGAGTTTACGAGGTACACGAGGGCTCCACAAGCTCGGGAGGCGCACGTAGGGGGTAGGGCGTGCCTCCAGGCTTGTCGCCTGCTCGTGCGCTTCTCGGACTACTTATTATTTTCCTAATTTTTTAAATATTCCAAAATGGAGTAAAATTGCTTTTGTGGAACTTTTGAAGTCGGTTTACTTACCGAATCACATACATATTCCTTTTTAGGGTTCTCAAGCATTCTGAAAAGTTTCCTTTATGTACTCCTCCAGTGTTACGGAATGAATAATATTAGTCTCAAAATTTATATGAGTACCTAAGATATAATGTTTAATTCTTTGTCCATTCACCACCCTCGGGCTGGTGCCCTTGGCGTTGTTATCTTGATAGTGCTGGATCGATAAACTTCTTCCATAACATAAGTTCCTTCCCATTTAGAGAGAAGTTTCTCTGCAAAAAATCTTAAACAAGAAGTGTATAGATAGACTTGGTCACCTATGTTAAATTCCCATTTTGTATTATTTTGTCGTGCCATCTTTTAACTTTTTCCTTAAATAGTTTGGCATTTTCACATGCTTGGGTTCTCCATTCATGAAGTGAGCTAATATCTAGTAACCTCTTTTCACCGGCAAGTTTAAAATCATAGTTGATTTATTTGATTGCCCAATAAGCCTTGTGTTCTAATTCAAGAGGTAAATGGCATGCTTTTCCGTAAGCCATTTTGTATGTAGACATACTTATAGGATTCTTATAAGCAGTTATATAAGCCCAAAGTGCATCATTAAGTTCTTAAACCAATTCTTCCTAGATCTGTTGACAGTCTTTTGCAAAATTAACTTTATTTATCTATTGCTTAATTCAACTTGACCACTAGATTGCGGGTGATAGGGTGATGCAATTCTATGGTTGACATCATATTTGGCAAGCAATATATGGAAAGCAGCATGAATAAAGTGTGAACCACCATCTGTCATTAAGGCCCAGTTCTTTTGGGCGATTCTGGGAGAATTTCCCCCCTCCCCAGCTTCCCCCAGAATCAGCACTCCAAATTTTTTTTACAATCCTATTTAGTTAAAGTCTAATTAGCTAGGATTGTAAAAATATAGAGTGACGATTCTGGGGGAAGTTGAGGAGGGGGTGATTCTGCGAGAATCGCCCAAAAGAACTGGCCCTAAGTATCTAGGAACTCCAATCCTTAGGAAAATAACTTTTTAAGCATTTTAATGGAAGTGTTATGATCAACACTACTAGTTGGAATAGCTTCTACCCACTTAGTAACATAATCAACAACAACCAAAATATGAGTGTACCCATTGGAGGAAGGAAAAGGTCCCACATAATCAAATCCCCAAACATCAAATGGTTCAATAACAAGTGAATAATTCATAGGCATTTCCTGGCATCGACCAATATTTCCAATTCTTTGACACTCATCACAAGATAAGACAAACTTACGAGCATCTTTGAAAAGAGTAGGCCAATAAAAACCAGATTGTAATACCTTGTGTGTCGTTCTGCCTCCCATATGGTGTCCCTCGTATGCCTTGGAGTGACACTTAAGTAGGATTTGTTCCTGTTCATGCTCAGGTATAGAACGTCTCATAATATCATCTACTCCTTTATATAGATGCGGGTCATCCCAAAAGTAATGTCTTAAACCAATGATTTTTTTTTCTTTTGTTGGTATGTGAAACAAGGTGGTATATATTTAGCAACAGTATAATTCGCATAGTCAGCATACCAAGGAATATTACGAGAAGCATTTATGACTGCTAATTGTTCATCAGGAAATATATCATCAATAGGTAGTGGGTCATCAAGAATATTTTTGAACCTAGACAAATTGTCAGCTACTGGGTTCTCAGCTCCTTTCCTATCAATAATATGCAAGTCAAATTCTTGTACCAAAAGAACCCCCCTAATGAGTCTAGTCTTAACATCTTTCTTTTCCATAAGGTATTTAATAACATCATGATCAGTGTGCATAGTTACCTTAGAATCAACAATGTAAGATCTGAACTTGTAACATGCAAACACAACTGCTAGAAATTCTTTCTTAGTAGTAGCATAGTTTCTTTGAGCACTGTCTAGAGTTTTACTAGCATAATGGATAACAATTAATTTCTTATCAACTATTTATCCCAGAACAACACCAACAACATAAGCATCACACATAATTTCAAAACTAAGTTCCAATCAGGTGGTTGAACAATAGGCGTAGTAGTTAAGGCTTTCTTAAGTGTTTCAAAGGCTTCGACACAGTCATCATCAAAAACAATTGGAACATATTTTTGCAAGAGATTAGTAAGAGGCCTAGAAATTCTAGAGAATTCTTTAATAAATCTCCTATAGAAACCAGCATAACCAAGGAAACTTATTATACCTTTGATATCTTTAGGACATGGCATTTTCTCAATTGCATCAATTTTGGCTTTATCCACTTCAATGTGAGGCTCAGAAATTTTATGCCCCAAGACAATACCTTCATTATTCACCATAAAATGGCATTTCTCCCAACTCAAAACAATATTAGTCTATTCACATCTCTACAAATCTCGGTCAAGGTTGCTTAAGCAATCATCAAAATAAGTTCCGTAAACGGAAAAATCATCCATGAAAACCTCAACAATCTTTTCACATAAGTCACAGAATATAGCAGTCATACATCTATGAAAGGTAGTAGGTGCATTGCATAAACCAGAAGGCATACGTCTATAAGCAAAAGTACTAAAAGGGCATGTAAAACTAGTTTTTTCTTGATCCTCTTGTGACACATGTATTTGGGAAAAACCAGAGTATCCATCTAGAAAACAGAAATGTGTATGCTTTGATAACCTTTGTAGCATATCAATAAATGTTAAGGGGTAATGATACTTCCTAGTCATTTTATTTATTTTTCTAAAATCAATTACCATCCTATATCCTGTTATAATTCTTTGTGGGACAAGTTCATTCTTATCATTAGGGACAACAGTGATACCTCCCTTCTTAGGGACATAGTGGACATGACTCACCCATCTACTATCAGCTATAGGATGGATTATACCTGCTTCCAGGAGCTTTAGTATTTCATTTCTTACCACTTCCTTCATCTTAGGATTTAATCGTCCTTGGTGATCAACAACTAGCTTAGCATCAGGCTCCATATTAATCTTGTGCTGACATAGAGTGGGACTAATGCCCTTAAGATCATCAAGAGTATATCCAATAGCTGCACGGTGCTTCCTTAGAGTTTTTTGTAATTTCTCTTCTTCATGCTCTGAAAGGTTTGCACTAATGATAACAGGATATATCTTCTTTTCATCAAGATAAGCATATTTCACTGTATTAGGCAATTGCATAAGCTTAAACACAAGATCATTCTTGGGTTGAAGAGGATCTCAAGGAGTCTCAATAGGCAAATTATGTTTCAAAATAGGTATTTATTTGGAGAATATCTCATCTATTTCATTTCTTTCATTCATATTCATATCATTTTCATGGTCTAACAAATATTGTTCTAATGGATCGGTAGGAGGCACGACAAAAGAATAAAGACCAATTATTTCATCCTTACTAGACAATTATTTATCACGAGATTGTCTACGGAATTGGGAGAAATTAAACTCATGAGACACATCACCAAAATTAACGCTGATAGTTTCCTTAGTGCAATCTATCTTAGCATTAACAGTGTTCAAGAAAGGTCTACCAAATATAATGGGACAAAAATCATCTTATGGAGAACCAAGAATGAGAAAATTAGTAGGGTGCTTAATTTTCCCACACAAGACTTCAACATCTCTAACAAGCCCAAGTGGTGTAATGGTGTCTCTATTTTCTAGTATAATAGTAACATCAATATCTTCTATCTCGGCAGGTGCAATATCATTCATAATTTCTTGATATAGAGTAAACGGGATAGCACTAACACTAGCACCTAAATCACATAAGCCATGATAACAATGATCCCCTATTTTAACAGAGATAGCAGGCATGCCGACAACAGGTCTATTCTTATCTTTTTCATCGGGTTTAGCAATTCTAGTAGCTTCTTCACAGAAATAAATAACATGCCCTTCCATATTTTCAACCATGAGATCTTTAACCATAGCAATATTAGGTTCAACTTTAAATTTTTCAGAGGGTGTAGGTGTTCTTATATAACTTTTATTAACCACAGTTGAAACTTTAGCATGTTCCTTTATCCTAACAGAAAAAGGGGTTTCTCAATATAAGTAGTAGGAACAACTGGATCGACATTATAAGTAATAATTTCTTCTTTAGCTTTAGTAGGTTCTTCTACTTCTAATTCAATAGGGGGGTGCTACTTAAACCACTTCTCCTTAGGGAGGTCAACAAGAGTAGCAAAATATTTATAAAAAAATCTACTATCTGAGAGTCAAGTCCATATTTAATGCTAAATTTATGAAAAGCATCGGTATCCATAAAAGATTTAACACAATCAAACTCAAGTTTTATACTTGACTCTTTACCTTGGTCGAATTCCCAATCTTTAGAGTTGCATTTAATTCTTTCCAAAAGATCCCATCTGAATTCAATAGTCTTCTTCATAAAGAACTAGTACAAGAAGTATCGAGCATGGATCGATCATTACGAGAAAGTCAAGCATAAAAATTCTGATAATAATTTCTCTTGAGAGCTCATGATTGGGGCATGAATACATCATAGACTTAAGCCTCCCCCAAGCTTGAGCGATACTTTCTCCCTCACGAGGCCAAAAATTATATATATAATACCGATCACGATGAACTAGATGCATAGGATAATTGATTAGATGAAATTCCAATTTCAATCGATTCCAGTCCCAAGCTCCAATATCATCGCATAGCCTATACCATGTCAATGCCTTTCCCTTCAAAGATAAAGGGAATACCTTCTTATTTCCTTCATCTCCGGGTAAACCTGCAAGCCTTCATAATCCACAAACTTCATCCACAAAGATTAGGTGCATATCAGGATGTAATGTTCCATCTCCTGCATAAGGATTAGCTAGCAACATCTCTATCATACCAAAATAAATCTAGTAATAAATATTTATAGTAGGTGCAATAGGTTGAGGAGCAACTTCTTGTGCTTCCGGTCTAGGTGAAGATACCTGATACGTCTCCAACGTATCTATAATTTATGAAGCATTCATGCTATTATATTATCTGTTTTGGATGTTTATGGGCTTTATTATACACTTTTATATTATTGTTGGGACTAACCTATTAACCGGAGGCCCAGCCCAAATTGTTGTTTTCTTGCCTATTTCAATGTTTTGAAGAAAAAGAATATCAAACGGAATCCAAATAGAATGAAACCTTTGGGAGAGTTATTTTTGGAATGGAAGCAATCCAGGAGACTTGGAGTTGAAGCAAGGGAAGCTTTGAGGTGGCCACGAGGCAGAGAGGCGCCCCCCCTTTGGGCGCGCCCCCACCTTCGTGGGCCCCTCGAGGCTCCCCTGATCGACTTCTTTCGCCTATATATGTCCATATAACCTAAAACCTTCACAGAGCAGAATAGATCTGGAGTTCCGCCGCTGCAAGCTTCTGTCGCCACCAAAAAACCAATTGGGATCCTGTTCTAGCACCCTGGAGGAGGGGGGATCCCTCACCGGTGGCTATCTTCATCATCCCGGCGATCTCCATGACGAGGAGGGAGTAGTTCACCCTCGGGGCTGAGGGTATGTACCAGTAGCTATGTGGTGATCTCTCTCTCTCTCTCTCTCTCTCTCTCTCTCTCTCGTGTTCTTGAGGTGATACAATTCTGATGTATCGCGAGCTTTGCTATTATAGTTGGATCTTATGATGTTTCTCCCCCTCTACTCTCTTGTAATGGATTGAGTTTTCCCTTTGAAGTTGTCTTGTTGGATTGAGTCTTTAAGGATTTGAGAACACTTGATGTATGTCTTGTCGTGCTTACCTGTGGTGACAATGGGATATTCACGTGATCTACTTGATGTATGATTTGGTGATAAACTTGCGTGTTCAATGAACTTATGCATAGGGGTTGGCACACGTTTTTGTCTTGACTCTCTGATAGAAACTTTGGGGCACTCTTTGAAGCTCTTTGTGTTGATTGAATAGATGAATCTGAGATTGTGTGATGCATATCGTATAATCATGCCCACGGATACTTGAGGTGACAATGGAGTATCTAGGTGAAATTAGGGTTTTGGTTGATTTGTGTCTTAAGGTGTTATTCTAGTATGAACTCTATGATAGATCGAACGGAAAGAATAGCTTCCTGTTATTTTACTACGGACTCTTGAATAGATAGATCAAAAAGGATAACTTTGAGGTGGTTTCATACCCTACCATAATCTCTTCATTTGTTCTCCGCTATTAGTGACTTTGGAATGACTCTTTGTTGCATGTTGAGGGATAGTTATATGATCCAGTTATGTTATTACTGTTGAGAGAACTTGCACTAGTGAAAGTATGAACCTTAGGCCTTGTTTCCTACCATTGCAATACCTTTTACGCTCACTTTTATTACTTGTTACCTTGCTGTTTTTATAATTTCAGATTACAAATACTCATATCTATCATCCATATTGCACTTGTATCACCATCTCTTCGCCGAACTAGTGCACCTATACAATTTACCATTGTATTGGGTGTGTCGGGGACACAAGAGACTCTTTTTTATTTGGTTGCGGGGTTGTTTGAGAGAGACCATCTTCATCCTATGCCTCCCACGGATTGATAAACCTTAGATCATCCACTTGAGGGAAATTTGCTACTGTCCTACAAACCTCTGCACTTGGAGGCCCAACAACGTCTACAAGAAGAAGGTTGTGTAGTAGACATCAAGCTCTTTTCTGGCGCCATTGCCGGGGAGGTGAGTGCTTGAAGGTATATCTTTAGATCTTGCAATCGAATCTTTTTGTTTCTTTTTTTATTACTAGTTTAGTATATAAAATAAAACTACAAAAAATACGGAATTGAGTTTGCCTCATACGCTTCATCTTTTTAATATCTTTCGTGAGAATGATGGTAAGGAAAATTGTGCTCAAGTACTAGAAGAAGAATTACATAGAATGCTTGGCATTAAATATGTGAACTATGAGCATGATTGAAATGTTTTTAGTATGAATTCTTTGAATACCTATGGTACTTATTATATGCAAAGCCACAAGCTTGGGGATGCTATGTTTGATGAATATGATATTTTTTGTCCCCCAATTTTTGATGAGCAAATTTATTATGATGAAAGCATGCCTCCTATTTATGATGATTATTGTGATGATATGTATGCCATAAAGAATAAAGATAACCATGAAACTTGTCATCATGATTTTAATTTTCCATTGGATTATGCTTCACATGATAATTATTTGGTTGAGTTTGCTCCCGCTACAATTCATGAGAAGAAATTTGCTTATGTAGAGAGTAGTAAAATTTCTATGCTTGTAGATCATGAAAATAATTCTTTATGTGATGGTTATATTTTTGAATTCATTCATGATGCTACTGAAAATTATTATGAGGGAGGAACATATGCTTGTAGGAATTGCAATAATATCAAGTTTCCTCTCTATGTGCTTAAAATCTTGAAGCTATGCTTGTTTTGCCTTCCTATGCTAGTTGATTATTGTTCCCATAAGTTGTTTGCTCACAAAATCCCTATGCATAGTAATTGGGTTAGACTTAAATGTGCTAGTCATATTCTTCATGATGCTCTCTTTATGTTTCAATTCTTATCTTTTATGTGAGCATCATTGAAATCATCATGCCTAGCTAGGGGCGTTAAACGATAGCGCTTGTTGGGAGGCAACCCAACTTTATTTTTGTTCTTTTTTTCCCTCCTGTTTGTTAATAAATAATTCATATAGCCTCTGTTTAGGTGTGGTTTTATGTTTTAATTAGTATTTGTGCCAAGTAGAACCTATAGGATCATCTTGGGTGAAAGTTAATTTGATTCTGCTGAAAAACAGAAACTTTTGCGCTCACGAGAAAATATCTAATAAATCACAGAAACGTTCTTTTGAGTTGATTCTTTTTGCAGAAGATCAATAGACAAATTACCTAGGACTTCCTATTTTGGTAGGATTTGTGTAGTTCCAGAAGTATTCGAAAGTTACAGATTACTACAGACTGTTCTGTTTTTGACAGATTCTGTTTTCTATGTGTTGTTTGCTTATTTCGATGAATCCATGAGTAGTATCGGAGGGTATGAACTATAGAGAAGTTGGAATACAGTACATATTACACCAATATGAATTTAGAATGAGTTCACAACAGTACCTAAGTGGTGATTTATTTTCTTAAACTAAGGGAGCTTACGAGTTTTCTGTTGAGTTTTGTGTTGTGAAGTTTTCAAGTTTTGGGTAAAGATTCGATGGACTATGGAATAAGGAGTGGAAAGAGCCTAAGCTTGGGGATGCCCAAGGTACCCCAAGGTAATATTCAAGGACAACCAAGAGCCTAAGCTTGGGGATTCCCCGGGTGGTATCCCCTCTTTCGTCTTCGTTCATCGGTAACTTTACTTGGAGCTATATTTTTATTCACCACATGATATGTGTTTTGCTTGGAGCGTCGTTTTATTTTGTCAGTATTTGCTTGCTATTATTTATAATAATGTTTTGCATATTTATTTTCAATAAAAATGTAAAGGATAGCCTTTACCATGCTTATTTTGCAAGTATACATGTTGCTGTTTAAAAATAGAAAGTTTACCGCTGTTGCAAAAATTCCCTAGAAAAGTCAGAGAATGATATAATATTGAAACTTTTTTAATAATGACATCTGATAAATCTTATACAGTGTAGTATTTTTCCCATAATTTGTGGAGTTAGGGAAGTATGATGAATCTTGCATTCTTTACAAACTATACTGTTTTGGCAGATTATTGTTATGTTTGCATGTGTTTGCTTGTTTAATGATTCTATTTGAGGATAGGAGTATTAAATATGCAGAGACATTTAGCATGCAATGTTGAATAATAATTTTACTGATTTGTTACAGTAGAAAATGATAAGGTTTTTGCATTGTTTTATACTAACTTATCTCACGAGTTCTTGTTGAGTCTTGTGTGGATGAAGTTTTTGATATTTAGGGAAACCGAGATATAAAAGGAATTAAGGAGACGCAAAAGTTCAGGATTGGGGATGCCCAAGGCACCCCAACATAATATTTCAAGAAGTCTCAAGTATCCAAGCTTGGGGATGCCCAAGGCACCCCAACATAATATTTCAAGAAGTCTCAAGTATCCAAGCTTGGGGATGCCCCGGTAGGCACCCCACCTTTCTTCTTCAACAATTATCGGTTAGTATTGGTTGAGCCTAAGTTTTTGCTTCTTCACATGATGTGTGCTATCCTTGAAATTTCATATTATTTAATTTTGCTTGCTGTTTGAATAAAGTACTTAAGATCTGAAATACTTAAATGAGAGAGAGTCCTCACATAGTTAAATATGTTTGACTACTCATTAATCTTCACTTATATCTTTTTGGAAGTAGTTTGTCATTTACTCGTGTGCTTCACTTATATCTTATGAGTAAATGGTTGAATGAGTTGAATATCATAAATTTGGAATTATATATGTTTCATATGTTTATCCCGTGGGGAGTAATGACTTCACATATAAAAAGTAGAGGTGGTAAATTTATTGAATGTTAGCAAAGATTGTATTGGTCACTTGAAAAATTCATGAAAGAATATTGAAGGAAGAGAGATTTCACATATAAATATACTATCTTGGACATCTTTTGTAGTTGTGAGCACCCATTAAAATATGACATGCTAAAAGGTTGATGTTGGACAAGGAAGACAACATAATGGGTTATGTTTTCCTATATCTGAAAAGTTATATTGTGTTGGATCATCCAACATGTTGAACTTGCCTTTTCCTCTCATGCTAGCCAAATTCTTTGCACCAAGTAGAAATACTACTTGTGCTTCCAAACATCCCTTAAACCAGTTTTGCCATGAGAGTCCACCATACCTACCTATAGATTGAGTAAGATCCTTCAAGTAACTTGTCATCGGTGCATGCAATAAAAATTTCTCTCTAAATATGTATGATATATTAGTGCGAAGAAAATAAGCTTTATACGAACTTGTGATAGGGAAGAAATAAAAGCGACAGACTACATAATAAAGGTCTTTATCACAAGCGGCAATATAAAGTGATGTTCTTTTGCATTAAAATTTTGTGCATCCAACCATAAAAGCGCATAACGACCTCTGCTTCCCTCTGCGAAGGTCCTATCTTTTACTATTATCTTCTACTCTTGTACAAGAGTCATGGTGATCATCACCTTTCCTTTTTACACTTTTTCCTTTGGCAAGCACTTTGTGTTGGGGTGATCCGGGTATATATATCCACTTGGATGTAGGCGTTCATAAATTATTATTGTTGACATTACCCTTGAGGTAAAAGGTTGGGAGGCGAAACTATAAGCCTCTATATTTCTCTGTGTTCGATTAAAACTTTGAACCCGTAAATATCACATGAGTGTTAGCAATTATGAAATATTAAATGATAGTTGAGTATGTGGAATTTGCTAAATTAAAGCTCTGACATGGACCCTTCCTAAAAATAAGATGAATTGGAATTGTTTGATGACTGAGAATGAAGTTTGCTAGTTTTCAAGAAAGTTTATGGTCTATGCTTTAACATTTGAATAGCTTGTTACTTGATCATGAGAAGTTTTATGAGATGAACTATTGTTATGACATATAGTGATGCTAGAAAAGGTGATTGAAATTTTCATTGATCAAACTTATGCACCTGCTAGCATTCACACTTCATAAATTATTTCTTTTATCATTTACCTACTAGAGGACGAGCAGGAATTAAGCTTGGGGATGCTGATACGTCTCCAATGTATATATAATTTATGAAGCATTCATGCTATTATATTATATGTTTTGGATGTTTATGGGCTTTATTATACACTTTTATATTATTTTTGGGACTAACCTATTAACCGGAGGCCCGGCCCAAATTGATGTTTTCTTGCCTATTTCAGTGTTTCGAAGAAAAAGAATATCAAATGGAATCCAAACGGAATGAAACCTCAGGGAGAGTTATTTTTGGAAAGGAAGCAATCTAGGAGACTTGGAGTTGAAGCAAGGGAAGCTTCAAGGTGGCCAAGAGGCAGGGAGTCGCCCCCCCTCTAGGCGTGCCCCCCAGCCACATGGGCCCCTCGAGGCTCCCCTGACCGAATTCTTTCGCCTATATATGTCCATATACCCTAAAACCTTCAGAGAGCATAATAGATCGGGAGTTCCGCCACTGCAAGCCTCTGTAGCCACCAAAAACCAATCGGAACCCTGTTCCGGCACCCTGCAGGAGGGGGGATCCCTCACCGGTGGCCATCTTCATCATCCAGGCAATCTCCATGACGAGGAGGGAGTAGTTCACCCTCGGGGCTGAGGGTATGTACCAGTAGCTATGTGTTTGATCTCTCTCTCTCTCTCTCTCTCTCTCTCTCTCTCTCTCTCTCTCTCTCTCTCTCTCGTGTTCTTGAGGTGATACGATCTTGATGTATCGCGAGCTTTGCTATTATAGTTGGATCTTATGATGTTTCTCCCCCTCTAATCTCTTGTAATGGATTGAGTTTTCCCTTTGAAGTTGTCTTGTCGGATTGAATCTTTAAGGATTTGAGAACACTTGATGTATGTCTTGTCGTGCTTATCTGTGGTGACAATGGGATATTCACGTGATCTACATGATGTATGTTTTGGTGATCAACTTGCGGGTGTAATGAATTTATGCATAGGGGTTGCCACACGTTTTTGTCTTGACTCTCCGGTAGAAACTTTGTGGCACTCTTTGAAGATCTTTGTGTTGGTTGAATAGATGAATCTGAGATTGTGTGATGCATATCGTATAATCATGCCCACGGATACTTGAGGTGACAATGGAGTATTTAGGTGACATTAGGGTTTCAGTTGATTTGTGTCTTAAGGTGTTATTCTAGTATGAACTCTATGATAGTTTGAACGGAAAGAATAGCTTCATGTTATTTTACTACGGACTGTTGAATAGATAGATCAAAAAGGATAACTTTGAGGTGGTTTCGTACCCTACCATAATCTCTTCGTTTGTTCTCCGCTATTAGTTTCTTTGGAGTGACTCTTTGTTGCATGTTGAGGGATAGTTATATGATCCAGTTATGTTATTATTGTTGAGAGAACTTGCACTAGTGAAAGTATGAACCTTAGGCCTTGTTTCCTACCATTGCAATACCGTTTACGCTCACTTTTATTACTTGTTACCTTGCTGTTTTTATAATTTCAGATTACAAATACTCATATCTATCATCCATATTGCACTTGTATCACCATCTCTTCACCGGACTAGTGCACCTATACAATTTACCATTGTATTGTGTGTGTTGGGGACACAAGAGACTCTTCATTATTTGGTTGCAGGGTTGTTTGAGAGAGACCATCTTCATCCTACGCCTCCCACGGATTAATTAACCTTAGGTCATCCACTTGAGGGAAATTTGCTACTGTCCTACAAACCTCTACACTTGGAGGCCCAACAATGTCTACAAGAAGAAGGTTGTGTAGGAGACATGAATACCCCGAACAAACCCCTCAAAGGAATATTTTCCATAGTGACAAGTAACAGTAAATTTTAGCATGTATTATAAATTTTTCCTTACCAACTTCCACTCACCAAAGGCACTTCACTCGGTAACGGTGCCAGAAAAGAGTCTTGATGACCCACAAGTATAGGCGATCAATCGTAGTCCTTTAGATAAGTAAGAGTGTCAACCCCAACGAGGAGCAGAAGGAAATGACAAGCGGTTTTCAGCAAGGTATTTTCTGCAAGCACTGAAATTATCTGTAACAGATAGTTTGGTAGTAAGATAATTCGTAGTGGGTAACAAGTAAAAAGTGTAAGAAAAGTGCAGCAAGGTGTCCCAATCCCTTTTATAGCAAAGGACAAGCCTGGCCAATCTCTTATATAAAGCAAAGCGCTCCCAAGGACACATGGTAATTATCATTAAGTTAGTTTTCATCATGCTCATATGATTCACGTTCGCTACTTTTATAATTTGGTATGAGGGTGGACCGGTGCTTGGGTATTGTCCTTACTTGGAAAAGCCTCCCACTTATTATTAATCCCTCTCGCAAGCATCCACAACTACAAGAAGAGAATTAAGATAAATCTAACCATAGCGTTAAACATGTAGATCCAGATCGGCCCCTTGCCAAGCAATGCATAAACTAGGGTTTAAGCTTCAGTCACCCTCACAACCCATCATCTACTTTCTACTTCCCAATGCCTTCCCCTATGCTCAAATCATTGTGAAGTGTCATGTAGTCGATGTTCACATAACAACACTAGAGGAAAGATAACATACATCTCATCAAAATATCAAACGAATACCAAATTCACATGATTACTTATAACAAGACTTGTCCCATGTCCTCAGGAACAAAAGTAACTACTCACAAAGCATGTTCATTTTCATGATCAGAGTGGTATTAAATATCATTAAGGATCTGAACATATGATCTTCCAACAAATAAACCAACTAGCATCAACTACAAGGTAATCAACACTACTAGCAACCAACAGGTACCAATCTGAGGTTTTTAGACAAAGATTGAATACAAGAGATGAACTAGGATTTGAGATGAGATGGTGCTGGTGAATATGTTGATGAAGATTGGTCCGCCCATGATGAGAGGATCGTTGATGATGACGATGGCTTCAATTTCCAGGTGGAATCTCTCCATCGAGAGCAAAAGTGCTCCTGGTCAGGTTCCGTCTCGAGACGGCGGTGCTTTGTCCCGAAAGCCTTCTTGTGATTTTTTTTCTAGGTCAAAACACTTCATATAGCAGAAGATGGGCACCGGAAGCTGGCTAGGGGGCCCACAAGCTCAAGGGGCACGCCCTGGGGGGTATGGCGCGCCCCCCGGGCTTGTGGCCACCTGGTGGGTCCCCTGCTGGTATTCCTTTGTCCAATATTTTTTATACATTTCAAAATAATTCTCCGTAAAGTTTAAGGACACTGGGAGTTGTGCGGAATAGGGATCTTAGATTTGCTCCTTTCCAATCGAGAATTCCAGCTGCCGGCATTCTCCCTCTTTATATAAATCTTGCAAAATAAGAGAGAAAAGGCATAAGAATTGCATCATAAGGTGTAATAACAATCCAATATGCAATAAATATCAACATAAAAACATGGTGCAAAATGGACGTATTCATTGCATAGTAAGCCCGCGGTAGTAGAGAGGCAGTTAGGCCCATAGTACCACACGAGCGGTACTACCGTGCCGAATTGCCGCGTTACTACCGCCCGTTATAGAGCCCTCAAAATAGGCAGAATTAGGTGTCGGACTGTGCAGCGGCAGTACCGCTGGAGCGGTACTACCGCTTAGTCTCTCTTGACAAGGTCCAAACACAAGGAGGGACAAGCTCAATTGTCTAGAAAGGACAAGGGTGTGCAAAGAGATAGTGTACGTGTTGATTCCACCCAAACCTTTCCGAAGCGGATGCCCCTATTAATAGTATAGTGTTCCTACGACTCAAGGCCACCGAGAATGAAACGCTAGAAAAACACCGTCTTCATAATAATCCAGAGGGGTTCAAATCGTCTTGTGCCATAACATAGCTTATGTGAAATGCTAAATGCACATGATTAGTCCGCAAAAGCATTGTCATCAATCACCAAACCACTAAGGTAGAAATATGGCCTAACAATCTCCCCATTTTTGGTGGATTGATGACAACACGGGATTTGCACAAGGATATGATAAGATAACATGCAATACCAATAACTACAAAATATAGACAAGCTCCCCCTAGATGTGTGCACTATTTGAGTATGCCTTTGGAATGCAAAGCGCACAGACTAGGAACGGCGCCCTCTTATATTTTATAGGCTGATAATACTTGCAACAATAATATGAGATGAATAAGCAAGGATGCAAGTAAAAAGCATGTGAGCATAAAAATAGGGCACAAGATAGATAACATCTCACAAGCTAATACATAGACATAAAGATAAAGATAAGTTAGCATATGTCTCACACCATATGATAGATACTAAAGGTTCCACACACGAACATAAAGCAAGCCAAACGAAAGAGTTCACGAGAGAACGAAAGCAACAATAAAGAAGACACACTCGTGACTTGGCATATCCCTAAACTCTCTCCCGCTTTGGCATCGAGACACCACAAGGGCAAAGAGCCCTTGACATGACCAAGGTGATGGAGAAGCGCCAGCTCATCAGTACTCCTCATGCTGATCTAAGTCCTCATGCTCCTCGGACTCCTCGTGCCCCTCACACTCCTCTGCTGCTGCATGCTGATGCTCCGTCTCTGAGTTTGACCACTTGCAGTGCTGAGAGACCCAACTCTCCTCATCAGTTACCCGCTCCTCAGAGTCACTAGTGATTGCTACGTCTTGAGCTAGCGTTGGTTTTCCCCGAAGAGGAGAGGGTGATGCAGCAAGTGTAGTGAAATTATTTCCCTCAATTTTGAGAACCTAGGTATCAATCCAGTAGGAGGCTCCTCAAAAGTCCCACGCACCTACACAAACAAACTATGAACTCGCAACCAACGCAATAAAGGGGTTGTCAATCCCTTCACGACCACTTGCGAAAGTGAGATCTGATAGAGATAGTATGATAAGATAAATATATTTTTGGTATTTTATATTATAGATGCAAAAAGTAAAGATGCAAATAAAGTAGATTGAAAGCAAATATGATAAGAGATAGACCCGGGGGCCATAGGTTTCACTAGAGGCTTCTCTTGAGATAGCATAAGTATTACGGTGGGTGAACAAATTACTATCGAGCAATTGATAGAAAAGCGCATAGTTATGAGATTATCAAGGCATGATCATTTATATAGGCATCATGTCCATAACAAGTAGACCAACTCCTGCCTGGATCTACTACTATTGCTCCACACATCGACTGACTCCTGCCTGCATCTAGAGTATTAAGTTCATAAGAACAGAGTAACACATTAAGCAAGATGGCATGATGTAGAGGGATAAACTCATGCAATATGATGTAAACCCCATCTTGTTATCCTCGATGGCAACAATACAATATGTGTCTTGCAACCCTTTCTGTCACTGGGTAAGAACACCACAAGATTGAACCCAAACCTAAGCACTTCTCCCATGGCAAGAAAGATCAATCTAGTAGGCCAAACCAAACTAATAATTCGAAGAGACTTGCAAATATAACTCAATCATACATAAAAGAATTCAGAGAAGATTCAAGAGTTATTCATAGATAAACTTGATCATAAACCCATAATTCATCGGATCTCGACAAACATACCACAAAAAGAGATTACATCGAATAGATCTCCACAAGAGAGGGGGAGAACATTGTATTGAGATCCAAAAAGAGAGAAGAAGCCATCTAGATAATAACTATGGACCCGTAGGTCTGTGGTAAACTACTCACAACTCATCGGAGGGGCAAGGATGTTGATGTAGAAGCCCTCCGTGGTCGATCCCCCCTCCGACAGAGTGCCGGCAAAGGCTCCAAGATGGATCTCGCGGATACAGAAGGTTACGGCGATGGAAATTGTGTTTCATGGTGCTCCTGGATGTTTTCGGGGTACGTAGGTATATATAGGAGGAAGAAGTATGTCGGTGGACGCCCGAGGGGCCCACGAGACAGGGGCGCGGCCTCCTATCTCGTGGCTTCCTCGGCAGCTTCTTGACTTGCACTCCAAGCTCTCCGGATCACGTTCGTTCCAAAAATCACGCTCCCTAAGGTTTCATTCCGTTTGGACTCCGTTTGATATTCCTTTTCTTCGAAATACTGAAATAGGAAAAAAAATAGCAATATGGGCTGGGCCTCCGGTTAGTAGGTTAGTCCCAAAAATGATATAAATGTGTATAATAAAGCCCATAAACATCCAAAAGGGGTAATATAATAGCATGGAACAATAAAAAATTATAGATACGTTGGAGACGTATCAAGCATCCCCAAACTTAATTCCTACTCGTCCTCGAGTAGGTAAATGGTAAAAAGATAATTTTTGATGTGGAATGCTACCTAGCATAATTCATAATGTAATTTTCTTTCATGTGGCATGAATGTTCAGATCCAAATGATTCAAGATAAAAGCTTATAAAACATAAAAATAATAATGCTTCAAAGCATACTAACAAATAATCATGTCCTATCAGAATAGCATAGCCAAAGAAAGCTCATCCCTACAAAATCATATAGTTAGGCCATGCTTCATTTTCATTACACAAAATACTCCCATCATGTACAACCCCGATGACAAGCCGAGCAATTGGTTCATACTTTTTAACGCGCTTCAGCTTTTTCAACTCTTACGCAATACATGAGCGCAAGCCATGGACATAGCACTATGGTGGTATATGGTGGTTGTGAGGACAAAAAGGGAGAAGATAGTCTCACATCAACTAGGCGTATTAACGGGCTATATGGAGATGCCCATTAATAGATATCAATGTGAGTGAGTAGGGATTGCCATGCAACAGATGCACTAGAGCTATAAATATATGAAATCTCAACAAAAGAAACTAAGTGGGTGTGCATCCAACTTGCTTGCTCACGAAGACCTAGGGCACTTTGAGGAAGCCCATCATTGGAATATACAAGCCAAGTTCTATAATGAAAAATTCCCACTAGTATATGAAAGTGACAACATATGAGACTCTCTATCATGAAGATCATGGTGCTATTTTGAAGCACAAGTGTGGAAAAGGAGATGGTAGCAATTGTCCCTTCTCTCTTTTTCTCTCTTTTTATTTTTCTCTTTTTTTCTCTTTTTTTTCTTTTTTTCTTTTTTCCTTTGTCCTTTTTTGTGGGCATCTTTGGCCTCTTTTATTTTTATAAAGTCCTAAGCCTCATCCCAACTTGTGGGGGAATCATAGTCTTCATCATCCTTTCCTCACTAGGACAATGCTCTAATAATGAAGATCATCACACTTTTATGGATTTACAACTCAAAAACTACAACTCAAAGCTAGAACAAGATATGACTCTATGTGAATGCCTCCGGCGGTGTACCGGGATATGCAATGAATCAAGAGCGACATGTATGAAAATTATGAAGGTGGCCTTGCCACAAATACGATGTCAACTACATGATCATGCAAAGAGCAATATGACAATGATGAAACGTGTCATAATAAACGGAACGGTTGAAAGTTGCATGGCAATATATCTCGGAATGGCTATGGAAATGCCATAATAGGTAGGTATGGTGGCTGTTTTGAGGAAGGTAAATAAAGAGTTCAATACCGGCGAGAGTTGCGCGCTAATAATAAAGGCTAGCAAAGTAAAAGGATAAGTGTGCATATGTCCATGGACTCGCATTAGTCAAAAAAGAACTCATATACTTATTGCAAAAGTCTACTTTGCCCTCGAAGCAAAGTACTACTACGCATGCCCCAAGAGGGATAGATTGGTAGGAAAAAAATCCATCGCTCGTCCTCGACTGCCACTCATAAGGAAGACACTCAAAAGAGCACCTCATGCAACAAATTTGTCACACAACTTTTACCATACGTGCATCCTACGGGACTTGCCAACTTCAACAAAAGTATTTCTCAATTTCATAATTACCCACTAGCATGACCCTAACATTACTACCTTTATATCTCAAAACAATTATCAAGCAACAAATTGATCATAGCATCCAATTCAATTTCTATGATAGTTTTTATTATACCCAACTTGGATGCTCATCATTCTAGGACCAAATTTGTAACCAAATCAAATACCATGCTGTTCTAAAAGACTCTCAAAATAATATAAGTGAAGCATGAGAGACTAGCAATTTCTATAAAATCAAGCCACCACCGTGCTCTAAAAGATATAAGTGAAGTACTAAAGCAAAAACTAACAAGCTCAAAAGATATAAGTGAAGCACATAGAATATTCTAGCAAATTCTAATAAAATAGGCTTCTACAAAAAGGTGTGTACAGCAAGGATGATTGTGTTAAATTAAAAAGCAAGGACTAATATAATACACGACGCTCCGAGCAAAACACATATCATGTGGCGAATAAAAATATAGCTCCAAGTAAAGTTACCAATGAACGAAGACGGAAGAGGGGATGCCTTCCCGGGGCATCCCCAAGCTTAGGCTTTTGGCTATTCTTGAATATCTTGGGGTGCCTTGGGCATCCCTAATCTTAGGCTCTTGCCACCCTTTATTCCATAGTCCATAAAAGCTTTACCCAAAACTTGAAAACTTCACAACACAAAACTCAACAGGAAATCTTATAAGCTCCGTTAGTGAAAGAAAACAAAACCACCACATAAGGTACTGCAATGAACTCATTCTTTATTTATTTTGGTGTTAAACCTACTGTATTCCAACTTCCCTGTGGTTTATAAACTAATTTACTAGCCATAGATGCATTGAAATAAGCAAACAACACACGAAAAACAGAATCTGTCAAAAACAGAACAGTCTGTAGCAATCTGTAACTAACGCAAACTTATGGAACTCTAAAAATCCTACCAAAATAGGAAGTACTGTACAATTTGTTTATTGATCAGTGGCAACAAGAATCAATGCAAAAGCACGTTTTGTGATTTATTGAATTTTTTCTCGTGAGCGCAAAGTTTCTGTTTTTCAACAGAATCAAATCAACTATCATCGTAGGTTATCCTATAGGTTCTACTTGATACAAACACTAACTAAAAGATAAAAACACATCTAACCAGAGAGTAGATGCAAGATTTATTACTAAACAGGAGCAAAAACAAAAAACATAAATAAAAATTGGGTTGCCTCCCAACTAGCGCTATCGTTTAACGCCCCTAGCTAGGCATAAAAGCGAAGATAGATCTAACGAGTGCCATCTTTGGCACTAAATTCATAAGTAGCACGCATGATAGATTCGTAAGGTAATTTTACTTTCTTTCTTGGAAAGTGCTCCATGCCATTATTTAAGGGAAATTGGAATCTAATGTTCCCTTCCTTCATATCAATAATCACACCAATCGTTCTAAGGAAAGGTCTACCAAGAATAATAGGGCAAGAAAGATTGCAATCTATATCAAGAACGATAAAATCTACGGGCACCAAACTTCTATTTGCAATAATAAGAACATCATTGATCCTTCCCATAGGCTTTTTAATGGTGGAATCCGCAAGGTGCAAATTTAAAGAGCAATCTTCAAGATCATAGAAACCTAGAATATCACATAAAGTTTTCGGAATTGTGGAAACACTAGCACCCAAATCACACAAAGAAAAACACTCATAATCTTTAATTCTAATCTTTATAGTAGGTTCCCACTCATCATTAAGTTTTCTAGGTATAGAAACTTCCAAATTAAGTTTTTCATCATAAGATTGCATCAAGGCATCAACAATATGTTTGGTAAAAGCTTTATTTTGGCTATAAGCATGAGGAGAATTAACAACGGATTGCAACAAGGAAATACAACCTTCTAAAGAGCAATTATCATAGTCAAATTCCTTGAAATCCGAGATAGTGGGTTCAACACTATTAGAAGTTGAGGATTCTCCAATCTCACTCTTACCAAATTTAGCATTAAGATCTAAAGACTCCAAATTCTTGGGACGCCTTTTAGGCAAAGTTGATTCAGCATCAGTCCCATAATCATCAAAATTCATATTGCAAAACATAGATCTAATCGGAGACGCATTAATAACTTTAAGATCCTCATCATTATTTTCACAGAAACTAGAAGAACACGCTTTTATAAAGCTTTCTTTTTTAGCACGCAATCTAGCGGTTCTTTCCTTGCACTTGTCAATGGAAATTCTCATTACTTTGAGAGACTCATTGATATAATGCTTAGGAGGGGAAGATCTAATTTTAAGAGAATCAACGTCAAGCAAAAGTCTATCAACGTTCCTAACCAAATCATCAACTTTGAGCAATTTTTCTTCAAGCAAAGCATTAAAATTCTTTTGAGAAATCATGAATTCTTTCACACTATTCTCAAAATCAGAGGGAATCTTATTAAAATTACCATAAGAATTATTGTAGGAATTTCCATAATTATTAGAGGAATTACTAGGGAACGGTCTAGCATCAAAATTTCCTCTATAAACATTGTTTCCAAAACTATTCCTACCAACAGAATTCACATCCATAGATTCATTATTATTCTCAATCAAGGAAGACAAAGGCATATCATTAGGATCAAGAGGAGTATTTTTATTAGCAAACATCTTCATAAGTTCATCCATCTTTCCACTCAAAACATTGATTTCTTCTATAGCATGCACTTTTTTACTAGAAGATCTTTCAGTGTGCCATTGAGAATAATTAGCCATAATATTATCAAGAAGTTTTGTAGCATCTCCTAACGTGATTTCCATAAAGGTGCCTCCCGCGGCCGAATCTAAAATATTTCTAGAAGCAAAGTTCAAACCGGCATAAAAAATTTGTATGATCATCCATAAATTCAAACCATGAGTAGGGCAATTGCGAATCATCAATTTCATTATTTCCCAAGATTTGGTAACATGCTCATGATCAACTTGTTTAAAATTCATGATATCGTTCCTAAGAGTGATGATCTTAGCGGGAGGAAAATACTTAGAGATAAAAGCATCTTTGCACTTGTTCCAAGAATCAATACTATTTTAGGCAAAGACGAAAACCAAACTTTAGCACGATCTCTAAGTAAAAACGGAAATAACTTTAATTTGACAATATTGTTATCCGTATCTTTCTTCTTTTGCATATCACACAAATCAACAAAATTGTTTAGATGAGTAGCGGTATCTTCACTAGGAAGGCCGGCGAATTGATCTTTCATAACAAGATTCAGCAAAGCAGCATTGATTTCACAAGACTCAACATCATTAAGAGGAGCAATCGGAGTACTAAGGAAATCATTATTATTGGTATTCGAGAAATCACACAATTTGGTATTATCTTGCGCCATGGCAGGAAGTAATCCAACACACAAGCAAACAGAAAAACGGCAAGCGAAAAGAGAGGAGGAGATTGGGAAAGAGAGGGCAAATAAAACAGCAAGGGTGAAGTGGGGGAGAGGAAAACAAGAGGCAAATGGCAAATAATGTAAATACAAGGGACATGGGTTTGTGATGGGTACTTGGTATGTCTTGACTTGAGCAAAGACCTCCCCGACAACGGCGCCAAAAATCCTTCTTGCTACGTCTTGAGCTAGCGTTGGTTTTCCCCGAAGAGGAGAGGGTGATGCAGCAAGTGTAGCGTAAGTATTTCCCTCAGTTTTGAGAACCTAGGTATCAATCCAGTAGGAGGCTCGTCAAAAGTCCCACGCACCTACACAAACAAATTGCAAACTTGCAACCAACGCAATAAAGGGGTTGTCAATCCCTTCACGGCCACTTGCGAAAGTGAGATCTGATAGAGATAGTATGATAAGATAAATATATTTTTGGTATTTTATAATATAGATGCAAATAAAGTAGATTGAAAGCAAATATGATAAGAGATAGACCCGGGGGCCATAGGTTTCACTAGAGGCTTCTCTCGAGATAGCATAAGCATTACGGTGGGTGAACAAATTACTGTCGAGCAATTGATAGAAAAGCGCATAGTTATGAGATTATCTAGGCATGATCATGTATATAGGCATCACGTCCATAACAAGTAGACCGACTCCTGCCTGCATCTACTACTATTGCTACACACATCAACCGACTCCTGCATGCATCTAGAGTATTAAGTTCATAAGAACAGAGTAACGCATTAAGCAAGATGACATGATGTAGAGGGATAAACTCATGCAATATGATGTAAACCCCATCTTGTTATCCTCGATGGCAACAATACAATACGTGTCTTGCAACCCTTTCTGTCACTGGGTAAGAACACCGCAAGATTGAACCCAAAGATAAGCACTTCTCCCATGGCAAGAAAGATCAATCTAGTAGGCCAAACCAAACTGATAATTCGACGAGACTTGCAAAGATAACTCAATCATACATAAAAGAATTCAGAGAAGATTCAAATATTATTCATAGATATGCTTGATCATAAACCCACAATTCTTCGGATCTCGACAAACACACCGCAAAAAGAGATTACATCGAATAGATCTCCACAAGAGAGGGGGAGAACATTGTATTGAGATCCAAAACGAGAGAAGAAGCCATCTAGCTAATAACTATGGACCCATAGGTCTGTGGTAAACTACTCACAACTCATCGGAGGGGCAAGGATGTTGATGTAGAAGCCCTCCATGGTCGATTCCCCCTCCGGCAGAGTGCCGGCCAAGGCTCCAAGATGGGATCTCGCGGATACAGAAGGTTACGACGGTGGAAATTGTGTTTCATGGTGCTCCTGGATGTTTTCGGGGTACATAGGTATATATAGGAGGAAGAAGTACGTCGGTGGACGCCTGAGGGGCCCACGAGACATGGGGGGCGCGGCCTCCTATCTCATGGCTTCCTCGGCAGCTTCTTGACTTGCACTCCAAGCTCTCCGGATCACGTTCGTTCCAAAATCACGCTCCCGAAGGTTTCATTCTGTTTGGACTCCGTTTGATATTCCTTTTCTTCGAAATACTGAAATAGGCAAAAAAAACAGCAATATGGGCTGGGCCTCCGGTTAGTAGGTTAGTCCCAAAAATGATATAAATGTGTAAAATAAAGCCCATAAACATCCAAAAGGGGTAATATAATAGCATGGAACAATCAAAAATTATGGATGCGTTGGAGACATATCAGTGATCTCTTGACTGAGGGCTCTCATCATGGTCTTATGGCGAGTGCGAGTAACCTTCTCAGCCACATGTACCCTATACTGGCCCTTGGCCTCCATGCAGAAAAGCTTATTCATCTTCAACTTGTGCTTGGATGCCCAAGAGGGTAGATTCTCAGGAGAGGCAACAAACTCATAATCTAGCTCAGCCTCCTCATCAGAATCCATAGGGGCAATCTCCTCACCGGGGCTAGCAGGCACGGTCCCCCCGGTTCTCCTTCTGGCAATGATTCAGAACCAGGGGAGAGGAAAACAAGGGCAATACCAGTATCCATGGCAAGAGGAGAAGGCGGGGATCGATCCCACCGGTCGGAAACGAAGATGACACAGTTACAGAGAGCCGGAGCCAGCCTCTGGAGCAGTTTTGGGTCGCCTGAGAGAGAACTCGGGGAAAAAGAAGTGAATGGGTATGGGGAAGTCAGAACTCCCCATGCCTAGTACTTAACCCCCTGCGAGTCCTCGAAGCGGTAGTACCACCGGCGAGCGTGGTAGTACCGCCAGAGCGGTAGTACCATTCCCGCCAGCGGTAGTACCACCTGCTACTAAAAAAAGTGCCCATGATCAAGAAGGGAATAAGGGCTTATGCAATATATGAGTGGTTGAGGCAAGGAAAGGCTTAGGTTGGAGACAAGAAAACACATCAAATGGGAAGGAGTACTCCAAGGTAAAAAAACAACAAAAAAAGAGCACACATGGAGTAATCCAACAAACGAAAGCCAAAGAAACAAAAGCACACCTCAAACCAAAAAGAGCCAAACCTCTCAAAGAGAGAGCACGGTGACCAAGGTCACCTATGTTTGAGTCGATAGGTATGGCACCGTGAATATTTTAACCTTGGGCCCATGACCTAAACTCACTTTGAAGCACAAGTACCATCAGAAATGGCTAATGTGAAAGACTTGATCAATTTATGCATAATGGGGGAGGGAGAGTTCAATGAGAGAACAACACTCCCCCTATGTCCATAACTACAACTAGAACAAGATAATATGATGAATGCGGTGGGGTGTGTCTAGATTCAAGCCACATTGCTCGAATCAATGATATTTCGCTCATTCCTTAACTCGCAAAATCTTACTTCATCCAAGGGCTTCGTGAAAATGTCCGCTAGTTGCTGTTGAGTGTTGACGTAGATAATCTCAATCTATCCACGCTTGATATGATCCCGAATGAAATGATGATGAATCTCAATGTGCTTTGTCTTGCTATGTTGCACCGGGTTGCAGGAAATCTTGATTGCACTTTCATTGTCGCATAGAGAGGCACTTTGTCACAAGTGACAGCATAATCATTTAAAGTTTGCCTCATCCATATCAATTGTGCACAACAACTTGTGGCGGCTACATAGTTGACCTAGGTGGAAGAGAGAGGTGCACAATTTTGTTCCTTCGAAGATCAACTCACCAAAGAGCGACCAAGGAATTGGCATCCTCTGCAAGTTGACTTCCTATCCACAACATCTCCCGCCCAATCCGAATCCAAATAACCCATGAGATCAAAGCTTGATCCTTTGGGGTACCATTGGCCAAAGTTTGGGATATGAGCCAAATATCGAAAGATTTGCTTGACCGCCTCATAGTGACTTCCTTACGTGCGGCTTGGAACCTTGCACACATTCCCACACTTAACATAATATCCGGTCTAGATGCACAAAGGTAAAGCAAGGGTCCAATCATGGAGCGATATACCTTTTGATCCACCACTTTACCATTCGGATCAATGTCAAGCTTGCACTTGGTAGGCATTGGAAACTTGACTGGCTTGACATCATCTAGTTTGAATCTCTTGGGCATGTCTTCGGTGTATTTGGCTTGGTTGATGAAGGTTCCTTCTCTTCTTTGCATGAATTTTAACCCAAGAAAGAACTTCAACTCTCCCATCATAGACATCTTGAACTTCTCGGTCATTAGTGTGGCAAACTCATCATTGAAAGATTTGTTAGGAGAACCAAATATGATATCATCAACATATAGTTGGCATATGAACAAATCCCCTTTAACCCTCTTAGTAAAAAGAGTGGGATCGATTTTCCCAATTTCAAACCCATAATCCTGCAACAACTCGGTAACGTGCTCATACCACTCATGTGGGGCTTGTTTAAGGCCATAGAGTGCATTGTTGAGTTTGTATACATGATTGGGTAGCTTGGGATCCTCGAAACCTGGGGGTTGTATGACATATACCAACTCATTCAAAGGACCATTAAGAAATGCACTCTTCACATCCATTTGTTGCAATTTGAAATCATGATGAGATGCATATGCAAGCAACATGCGAATAGATTCAAGACGAGCAATCTGAGCAAAGGTTTCACCGTAGTCGATACCCTCAACTTGGGAGTAGCCTTGTGCTAAAAATCTTGACTTCTTTCGAACAACCGCACCATTTGCATATTGCTTGTTCTTCAAGATCCAGTTGGTCCCAATGACATTGTGGTCCTCCATTGGCCTTGGCACTAATGCCCAAACTTGGTTGTCCTTGAAGTGTTTGAGTTCATCATGCATGGCTTCAAGCCAATCCGCATCGTCGACCGCCTCATGTACCTTTTGGAGTTCAACACACGAAACAAATGTGTGATGCTCACAAAAGTTTGACAATTGTTTACGAGTAGTTACCCCTTTTCTTAAGCTTCCAAGCACATTCTCCATGACATGTTGTTGATGCTTGAGCTTGGAAGCAACTTTGGCGGCTCGGCGCTCCAATAGCTCCTCAATAGGCATTTGAGGATCATCAACTTGATCATCTTGAGCACCATCTTGAGATTGCTCTTGATCTTGACCATCCTCTTGATCTTGAGCTTGCTCGGAGTCGAGAACTTGATCTTGGGAATAATTTGGTGGATCACCATCAACATGGGTTTGATCTTGCCATTGATCTTGTTCACTTGGTTGAGGGTCTTGACTTTATTACTTGGAAGCATGTGGGTCAAGCATCGGTGATGGCTCCACATGAGTAGAGCATTGTCCTTCACCTCCATCCAAAAGGGGTTCCTCAATGGGGAGTATTTGACCAATCCACATTCTTCTTATCGCTTGAGGAGGAATTTCATCACCTACATCACAAAGACCACTTTTCTCCACTCGGGAGCCATTATTTTCATCAAAATCCAGGTTACACGCCTCCTCAATGAGTCTGATGGACTTATTGAGGACACGTAAGCACGTGAGTTTGTAGCATAGCCAACAAATATGCCCTCTTGATCTCTCGGTTCAAATTTAGACAAATGAACACCTTTCTTGAGAATGAAAAACTTACAACCGAACACCCGAAACTACTTGAGGTTGGTCTTGCTACCGGTAAGTATCTCATATGGAATCTTGTTCAAGCCTTTGCAGAGGTAGGGCGGATTGACTGCATGACATGTGGTGTTGATGGCTTTGGTCAAAAGTTGTATAGAGATTTGAATTCCGTCATCATGGTCCTTGCCGCATCCATCAACATCCGGTTCTTCCTCACCTCCACACCATTTTGTTGAGGGGTATAGGGTGCGTCATATTGGTGCTTGATTCCCTCATCGCTAAGAAACTCATCCAAGGTGTAGTTCTTGAACTCGGTGCCGTTGTCACTTAGGATCATCAAGATCTTTGCTTCATATTGACGTTGAGCTTCATTTGCAAAGTCGATGATGTTTGTTGAGTCTCAATCTTCCTCTTGAAAAAGTATGCCCATATATATATTGAGTAATCATCAACAATCACCAAGCAATACTTTCTTCCCCCAAGACTATCGAAGGATGGAGGACCTAAGAGATCCATGTGAAGGAGCTCCATGGGCCTCTTTGAATAGATGATAGTCATGTGTCGGTGAGCCGTCTCATGAAGCTTTCCTTTGATACAAGCACTTCAAGCACGATCTTTGGCAAAACTCACATTTGTTGGACCACAGACGTAATCCCCTTTGAGAAGACTTTGCAAAGATCTCATATTGACGTGGGCTAGTTGGCGATGCCAAAGCCATCCCACATCAACTTTAGCCATTAGGCACGTTGATGTTGTCTTGAACTACATCAGTATTTCCCCAAAGAGGAAGGGATGATGCAGCACAACAACGGTAGGTATTTCCCTTAGTGATGAGACCGAGGTTATCAAACTAGTAGGAGAACCATGCAACACCACGTAAACAGCTTCTGTGCACAAAGAACAAATACTTGCAACCCGATGTAAGAGAGGGGTTGTCAATCCCTCACGGGTAGAAAGATAGGTAAAATTGTAGTAGTTTGGATAAATAGATCTCGTGGGAACGCGAGATAAAATAAATAAATAAAAATTGCAGCAAGGTATGTTTGTATTTTTGGATTAATAGATCTGAAAATAAAACCAAATAAAAATAGATCTCAAAGGCAAATATGATTAAGAAGAGACCCGAGGGCCATAGATTTCACTAGTGGCTTCTCTCAGAAAAATAGCATACGGTGGGTAAACAAATTATTGTTGGGAAATTGATAGAACTTCAAATAATCATGACGATATCCAAGCAATGATCATTATATAGGCATCACGTCCAATATTAGTAGACCGACTCCTGCCTGCATCTACTACTATTACTCCACACATCGACCGCTATCCAGCATGCATCTAGTGTATTAAGTTCATGGAGAAACGGAGTAATGCAATAAGAACTAAGACATGATGTAGACAAGACCTATTTATGTAGAAATAGACCCCCTCTTGTTATCCTTAATAGAAACGATACATGTTGGTTCCCCTTCTGTCACTGGGATCAAGCACCGTAAGATCGAACCCATCACAAAGCACCTCTTCCCATGGCAAGAAAAATCGATCTAGTTGGCCTAACTAAACCAAAGATTCAAAGAAGAAATGTGACGATATAAGTAATCATGCATATAAGAGATCAAAAGACTCAAATAACTTTCATGGATAAAAACATATATCTGATCATAAACTCAAAGTTCATCGGATCCCAACAAACACACCGCGAAAAGTGTTACATCAAATAGATCTCCCAGAGACCATTGTATTGAGGATCGAGAGAGAGAGAGAGAGAGAGAGAGAGAGAGAGAGGAAGCCATCTAGCTACTGACTACGGACCCATAGGTCTACAATGAACTACTCACGCATCATGGGAGACGCACCAACGAGGATGATGGACCCCTCCGTCATGGTGTTTAGGTTGGATCTGGTGGTTCTAGAACTTGTGGTGGCTGGAATTGATTTTCGTCGACTCCCCTAGGATTCCGGGAATATTGGGATATTTATAGAGCAAAGAGGCGGTGCGGGAGGCCACCGAGGTGGGCACAACCCATTAGGGCGCGCCTGGGCCTCTAGGTGCGCCCTGGTGTCTTGTGCTCACCTTGGGCCCCCTCTTCGGTACTTCTTTGGCCCACTGGATGTCTTCTGGTCCAAAAAATGCACAAAAAGTTTCGGTGCGTTTGGACTCCGTTTGATATTGATTTCCTGCGGTGTAAAAAACAAGCAGAAAACTGCAGCTGGTACTTGGCACTATGTCAATAGGTTAGTCCCAAAAAATGATATAAAGTTGCTATAAAGTGATTATAAAGCATCCAAGAATGATAATATAACAGCATGTAACAATCAAAAATTATAGATACATTGGAGACGTATCACACATCGTTGTCTTAGTGTGTCGCTCCAAAAAGCTAATCACATAGAGACTGTTCTCGACATGCCCAACAAAAGCTACTTTAAGAGTCTTGCTCCACAAAAGGGCCACAGTATCAAAGTCAAAGAATGTCACAAAGCCCATGAGTGCAAGTTGACGAATAGAAAGTAAATTGTATGCAAGGGACTCGACAAGCATGACCATCTCAATTAAATCTTGAGAGATGACCACCTTGCCAAGACCCAATACCTTGGAAGTTGAAGCATCACCTAATTGGACGTGGGTGGGCATAGATGGAATAGGTTGTATATCCTCTAGCAAGTCCTTGCTCTTGGTCATATG
Organism: Triticum dicoccoides; assembly: GCF_002162155.2. Taxonomy (NCBI): domain Eukaryota; kingdom Viridiplantae; phylum Streptophyta; class Magnoliopsida; order Poales; family Poaceae; genus Triticum; species Triticum dicoccoides. Next base: position 732,552,436 of record NC_041383.1, on the reverse strand, counting down.
ATTTGTTGCACCACTATCAACCATGACACCCCATCGGAAGCAAACTCCTACAAGATATCAATGCTTGGATATAGGTACCCGTTTTTGAATGAGTCCTTTGAGGTTAGACACAAGGGTGTTAGGAACCCAAATCGACCATTCAATGTACTCATAAGAAGAACCAACAAATTTGGCATTAACATGCCCGTCACTAGCACAACACATAACATAGGAAGGATTAAAGTCGCTAGTTTGGTTAGGAGGGGTGGTCTTGCCCTTCTTGGCATTACCACCCATACCCATGTCCTTCTTCTCATGAGTTCCCTCTCCCGCCTTCAAGAAGACTTCTTTGAGTGGGAGATGTTGCTTGATCTTCTTCTTCAACTTGGGAACAAACCTAACTCCTTCCTTGGCCACAACTTCCTTTTTAGTACTCAAAAGGTCATTGAGATTCTTCTCACCTTGTATGCACGTCATGAGGCTTTTCTCAAGTTGCTCTTTCAATTTGGCATTCTCCTCCACAAGATGCTCATGCTCACAACACGGGTTAGTAGCATTTGCATTATCAATCAAAACGAAAAGAGGGCAAGTTGCAATCTCCTTGGTTAGTTTCACTTAGAGTTGATCGTGTGACTCCTTGAGAGAAGAGTGGGAACTCTTCAAGACCTTGTCAGCCTTGTCGAGTATGTCAAACTCCTCTTTGAGTCTATCATGGCCAATCCCAAGTGCAACTTTCTCAGATTTAAGCACATGAGAAAGAACAATAGCATGATCAAGATCTTTTTGCAATTTAGCACAATCAACATTGTGTGACTCCTCAAGATTCATAGTCACGACTATGCCCCTCCAACTTGTGAATGGTATCCTCATGAGGCTCAATAATATCATTGGCCTCACCAAGTTGTTTCAAGACAGCAACAAAGTGCTTCTTCGTCCAACCCTTGAGCTTGCTCAAGAACTTGTCAAACTCATTCTCATCAACCTTTACCACTTCACTCTCATATACACAATCCAACAAAGAAGGAGTAGTAGTGATGGTGGTTTTGGTGTTGGGGGTTACCTTATTGATACCTTTGGCCATGAGGCACTTGGCGACAAGATTCTCATTGGGGGCGCCAAAGAGGGACACCTTGGTGGGGGAAGAGGTGGCAATGGCCACGGTTGTTGTTGCCATTCCTTCACCATGTGTATCTTCATCATCATCATCGAAGATGTACTCTTCGTGCGCCACCAAGCCCTTTTGAGGTGTCTTCTTGGTGAAGTTGTTCTTGTTTCGGAAGGACTTCCTTTTGTCTTTGAGAATGAGTATACCACCATTGTCTTCCCTTTTCTCATAAGGACAATCCACGACAAAGTGACTCACATTGTCGCAACTGTAGCAAGTCCTCACTCATTGTTTGTTCTTTGGGCCACTTGAATTGTTCTTGGAGAAGTTGGGCCTTGAGTTTATCTTGTTGCCCCAAAATTGCCTTGATGCAAGAGCCATGTGCTCGTGGTAAGCATATTTTGTGTATTCGGGGCAACTCTCTTCTTCTTTCGGAATGGCCTTGGACTTCAAGGCAAGGTTGGGAGAAACCTTCTTTGACCGGACCCGAGCAAGAGCATTGTTGGCGGTCTTGTTCATGATGTTCATGGCTATAAATTCATCCAGCACTTTACTTGAAAACAAGGTGTGGAAGTCCGGCCTTTGAAAAAAAAAAGCGGAGGACATGGCCTTGTTGAAAGGCATTATGGCCTTGAGGAACTTGCGCTTGATCCAATTTTCATCTGTATCCTTGCTCCCATGGTCTTCAAGAGCGACTGCAGGAGTTGTCAACCTCCGGTAGAGATGACGAGGATCCTCATCTTCATTCATCACAAATTCGTCGGCCTCATCAAGAACCACCTCAAAGTTGGACCATTGAATGCTTCAACTCCCCTTGTACAAGGTTATGATGTGTTCCCAACACTTCTTTGCACGGGAGAACGGGCACACGTGAGATAGATCTTCGGGAGGTACCGTGGATTGAAGTATGAACAATGTGGAGTGATTGTATTGATTGTTCACTTCTTCTCTTGGAGTAAGATCGATTGGATCATGCGGGTAGAAACCTTGCTCGATTATTCTCCAAAGGTTTGTTGAGCTGTGATTCAAATGAGACTTGATAGAAAAATCCGATTAGCAAAATAACCCTTTACAAGCTTAGGAGGAGGACCAAGGTGGTTAATATGCGGTGTAGGGACCGGTCCTCCAAAGGCCGGGGAAGAGGGAACCGAGGAAAATGTTCCCGTCCCATTCTTGTTTTGATGGGAGGAGGTTTGAGTACCTTTAGTAGTGATGTCTACTACACAACCTTCTTCTTGTAGACGTTGTTGGGCCTGCAAGTGCACAGGTTTGTAGGACAGTAACAAATTTCCCTCAAGTGGATGACCTAAGGTTTATCAATCCGTAGGAGGCGTAGGATGAAGATAGTCTCTCTCAAACAACCCTGCAACCAAATAACAAAGAGTCTTTTGTGTCCCCAACACATCCAATACAATGGTAAATTGTATAGGTGCACTAGTTCGGCGAAGAGATGGTGATACAAGTGCAAAATAGATAGTAGATAAAGGTAATTGTAACCTGAAATAATAAAAACAGCAAGGTAGCGAGTGGTAAAAGTGAACGTAAACGGTATTGCAATGATAGGAAACAAGGCCTAGGGTTCATACTTTCACTAGTGCAAGTTATCTCAACAATAATAACATAGATAGATCATATAACAAGCCCTCAACATGCAACAAAGAGTCACTCCAAAGCCACTAATAGCGGAGAACAAACATAGAGATTATGGTAGGGTACGAAACCACCTCAAAGTTATTCTTTTGGATCAATCTATAAAAGAGTTCGTACTAGAATAACACCTTAAGACACAAATCAACCAAAACCCTAATGTCACCTAGATACTCCATTGTCACCTCAAGTATATGTGGGCATGATTATACGATATGCATCACACAATCTCAGATTCATCTATTCAACCAACACAAAGTACTTCAAAGAGTGCCCCAAAGTTTCTACCGGAGAGTCAAGAACGTGTGCCAACCCCTATGCATAGGTTCATGGGTGGAACCCGCAATTTGGTCACCAAAACATACATCAAGAGGCACATGATATCCCATTGTCACCACAGATAAGCACGGCAAGACATACATCAAGTGTTCTCATAAAAGACTCAATCCGATAAGATAACTTCAAAGGGGAAACTCAATTCATCACAAGAGAGTAGAGGGGGAGAAACATCATAAGATCCAACTATAATAGCAAAGCTCGGGATACATCAAGATCGTGCCATAGAGGGAAAACGAGAGAGAACACGAGAGATAGAGAGAGAGAGAGAGAGAGAGAGAGAGAGAGAGATCAAACACATAGCTACTGGTACATACCCTCAGCCTCGAGGGTGAACTAATCCCTCCTCATCATGGAGAGCGCCGGGATGATGAAGATGGCCACCGGTGAAGGATCCCCCCTCCGGCAGGGTGCCGGGAAGGGCTCCCGAGAGGTTTTTGGTGGCTACAGAGGCTTGGGGCGGCGAAACGCCCGATCTATCTTGATATTCGTGGGTTTTAGGGTACGTAGGCATATATAGGCGAAAGAAGTCGGTCGGGGGGTGCTCGAGGGGCCCACGAGACAGGGGGCGCCCTACAGGGGGGGCGCCCTCCTATCTCCTGGAGTCCTTGAGTATCTTATGACTTGAACTCCACGTCTCCAGGATGATATTCTTCCAAAAAATCATGTTGCCGAAGGTTTCATTCCGTTTGGACTCCGTTTGATATTCCTTTTCTTTGAAATACTGAAACAGACAATAAAACAGCAATATGGGCTGGGCCTCCGGTTAATAGGTTAGTCCCAAAAGCAATATAAAAGTGTATAATAAAGCCCATAATCATCCAAAACAGGTAATATAATAGCATGGAACAACCAAAAATTATAGATACGTTGGAGACGTATCAAGCAGCTTCCTTGCCAGAATGGCCTCCGACTTCGATGCGGTGGGATTAACCACAAGCAACGGATCGGGAGTAGATTTCAACCCCTGAAGTAATTCTTCAAGCATGGACTTGACCTCGTCCATCATAGATGTCTTAAGTGAGGCCATAACTTCATCTAAGTCATCTCAGGTGATCGATTTTAACTCCATGGCCTCAGGCACTTCCTCCTCCCCATCAACCATACTCTTTGGGTGGTGAAACCCTTAAAAAGAGACGAGGCTCTGATACCAATTGAAAGGATCGATATGGTTGACTAGAGGAGGGTGAATAGGCAACTACCAATTTTTAACTTTTCTTAACAAATTAGGGTAGCAACAAATAGGTTGTTGAGATATGCAACAAGGTGGGCAACCTATATGATACTAACAACACAAGCAACACGAGCAAGCAAATGATACAACACAAGTAAATCTTGCACAAAATAAAGGTAAGAGATAACCACAAGTGCGACGGTGTAGACGAGGATGTGTTACCGAAGTTCCTTCCCTTTGAGAGGAAGTACGTCTCCGTTGGAGCAGTGTGGACGCTCAATGATCCCCAAGAAGCCACTAGGGCCACCGTATTCTCCTCACCCTCACACAATGTGAGATGCCGTGATTCCACTAGTGGTGCCCTTGAAGGCGGCAACCGGACCTTTACAAACAAGGTTGGGGCTCTCTCCACAACCGAATTGGAGACTCCCAACAACACAATGAAGCTTCACCACAATGAAAAGTGGCTCCGAGGTGACCTCAACCGTCTAGGGTGCTCAAACACCCAAGAGTAATAAGATTCGCAAGGGATTCGTGGGGGGATCAAATTTCTCTTGGTGGAAGTGTAGATCTAGGCCTTCTTAACCAATCCCTAGAGAATCAACAAGTTTGATTGGCTAGGGAAAGATATCAGACGTAAATGAGGATATGAGCAATAATGAAGCTTGAGGGAGGAATAGGTAGTCAACTAGAAGAAAGATGACTCCTTTATATAGTGGGAGAAGGGATCCAACCATTATGCTCCCACTGCTCGTGCATAAGCGGTAGTACTGCTCGGATGAGCGGTACTTCCGCTGGCATGGAAGTTCTGGCCACATAGTTTAAACTGAACATGTCAAGGAGGCGGAAGTATATAGCGCCACAACGGTACTGCCGCTCCCACCAACGGTACTACCATGTGGTGTTGAACTGTAGCCGATACCTGTGGTAGTAGAGGAGGGTAGGGTGGTAGTGCCGCCCGGGGCGGTACTACCGTTGGGAACTGTCGCCCCACTACCGACCATGGAACAGACCTGTCCAGAATAGAGAAAATAAGCGGTACTCCCCGTGGCACAAGCCAGTGGTAGTTCCGCCGGAGCGGTAATACCAAGGCGAGCAGCGGTACTTCCGCTTAGCTTGTGAGTGCCCAGTAAGCCTATGGTAGTATAGAGTCAGTTAGGCCCGTAGTACGCAGGAGCGATACTGCCGCACCGAACTGTCGCATTACTACCGCCCGTTTACACAGCCCTCAAAATAGGTGGAAGTAGGAGCCGCAATGTACAACGGCAGTACTGCTGGGCAGAGCGGTACTATACCTTAGTCTGTCTTGACAAGGTCCAAACACAAGGAGGGATAAGCTCAATTGTCGGGAAAGGACAAGTGTGCAAAGAGATAGTGTACGTGTTGATTCCACTCAAACCTTTCCGAAGCGGACCCCCTCTAATAGTATGGTGTTCCTACGACTCAAGCCCACTAAGAAATGAACGCAAGATAAACACCGTCTTCATAATAATCCAGAGGGGTTCAAATCGTCTTGTGTCATAAGATAGCTTATTTTAAATGATCAATGCACACGATTAGTCCACAAAAGCATTATCATCAATCACCAAAACTACTAAAGTAGAACATGTCAATTTTTAGTAGTTCAATGACATATATGTTCGACTACGTATGTAATTTTACGTTGCATGGGACAATGGATTTGAAGATTTCGTTTGATAAATCTAGTTCTGGAGGCGGACTTCGCGCCCAGACACTTCCACAGACATGAGGCCGCATTTGACAAATCTGCTTGTAGATGCTCTAAAATAGGTGATGTGTATGACATGTTCCAAAAAGGTAAGATGCGTAGGACATGTTTCCCCGTCAAGTTTGCTCTTCTTCTTCCATCTGAATTTCGCTCTTGAAACAGGCTTTTGCCCCGCTTTATAAATAAAGCAACAACCATACAAAGTACACGGCTGAACGATACAAAGTGGTGAGGTAACCCTCTTACAAAGCCGATCTCAAGATAATCGGAAACGCAGACCGCAGGAGACTACGAAACCGGAAGATAACATAGGAAGATCTGAGAACACCACTACACTACACCCTAGAACACATAAGCTCCACGACAATGCCCTCGGAAGGGGGAACGGCGCCAGGCATCGCCGTTGCCGAGTCTTAAGGACAAGGGTTTTCACCCGGAACTCAGGCACGGAGACGACGTCTTCAAGAAGATAACGGCACCCACGAGCATCGCCGTCGTCGATGACAAAGTGCAGAGTTTTCGCTCGGCAGCTCCCTCATGCCACCATGAGGTCTTCAAGAGAGCCTATGGCGAGTCCAAATCCCCAGATCCATATCAGGGTGCCGCCACTACCAAAGACAAATGGCTCGCCTGAGCCACCCGCCGCTACACCTCTTGCCGCCCACACAACCAAGATATATAGCCACCACCGTCGCCATGGCGCCCGCCGGAGAGCCAACCAAGCGGACCACCTTCCAGGACCGCCGCCCCAGCATCCAAGCCATGAGACATCGACCACCATCCGCTTCATAGTGCGCAAACCGCGACAGGAGAAGCCCGGCATCAGCCATCGAGCCAGGGTTAGCGCCACCATCGTTGAGGCGCCCACGCCTGCAATCCCACCAATCCCAGTTGACCAGAGGGACATGACTCTATGGCTGCCGACGGCCATCGTTGAGCAACCCACTCAGACGATGCCAAGTCTGCGGCTTGAGGCACCGACCCAACCGCCGACAGACGGACGCCCCGACCACCACTACCACGGACCTCCACCGACGCTATAACGTGAGGACGCCTCTCCAACCAGACTGCAAGCACCCACCTTGACTTAGCCAATGGCGACCCAACCATGCGCAGGGAGCAACAAACATCGGGCAGGAGGACCAGGTCAAACTCCTGCCGGACAGCTCGTCCACATCACCGGCCTACTACCAGCGCATGTACCCAGTGAAGACGGTCGCCGGCCCAACCCGTGGGTGCTGCACATGGTGGCCGGCAACTCCGGCCATCTAGCAGCCATTCCAGCAACCTCATCCCACCCCGGCTCCACGCACAAGTCCCGCCACCGCTGACCATACCCAGGCCACCACCGGCCGACCACAACCCCGCCACCACACCCGCAGGGAGCACCCGTAGCACAACCACCATCCACCAGTCGCGAGACCTACCCCACCGGCCTAGCAGCAAGCCGCGCCGCCGGAGCCAGCTAGGCCCAGGCCAGTCGTGCGCGACACCCATGGCTCCCCCAACGGAAGCTCGGATCTGCCGGGGCGACCGCGCCGCTCGCTTGCAGCCCTCTAGAGGCGCCCTGATCCAGATCTGGATCGAGATCGAGGGATCCACCATAGCCGCCCCGCGCAGGCACGCTCCACCTAGTCCCCACTGCGCAGCCACCCGCACCTCCGCCCCCAGGAACCGCCGAACAGCCACCCTAGACACAGACGTGTCGCGCCGCCCTGCCTAGCCGCGCGCCTTCACTCGCGGATGCTGTCCCGCGCCAGCAGACGCCGCGAGGGGGGAGAGACGCCTCGCCGCCACCGACGTCGGCCGGCGGCGGCGCGCTGGTCCCCCTCCTCGCTTGTGGGAGCAGGGGTACTGCAACCTCTCCTTTTCGAAGTGGCCTCTCCGTCTTAATTTCCCGCGTGGATAATATGAGCCTAGCTAGCTCAGCACTCAGCTGGCAAATTGCACAAATACATAATATTTGGGTTGAGCCGCTGAGGTAACAATAAACCACAATTCTAAAGGATTTTAACAAAATACAACAACTCTAGGACTAATCTGTAACAAAAAAAATTGCTCTGATTAATCACTTGATAAGAAATCTGACATGCAGGTCCCATGTGCTAAGTGACTAGAGGGACGGCTTGGCTTAAGCTAAGCCAAGCCGAGCCGTGTCGAGCCAAGCTCAGCTCTCTAAAAAATTATAATATTCAAAGTTTATAAAAATCATCCAAAAAATCATAAAATTAAAAAATTTGTAGTAATTCATTTCATCGTTGTCGATAAATCTTGGAAATTTTTATCTTATTTTCATTAGCCACTTTAAAGCTTGGACATTTATTGTATGAACGTGAATGAGTTGACTTACAAAAGTTGTCAAAACTTTAAAACTGCTAAGCAAAATAGGCTAAAAAAATTCCCAGATTAATCAGTGAAGATGGATTGAATTACTGAAATTGTTTCAGATTTTTTTTACAGTTTTTACGATTTTAATTATTTATTTTGACAACTTTCAATATTATAATTTGTTTAGAGAGCTTCTTGGCTTGGCTCGGCTCAAGCCAAGTCATACCTCTAGTTTTTCTTTTTTTGCGAAATATACATCTAGTCACTTCACACATGGGATCTACACGTCATGTTTCTCTTTTTTTGTTGTTGTGGAAAACGTAATATTTCTCATTAAGTGAGTAATGGAAGTAGTTTGTGTTTTTTTGTTACTGATTAGTTCTAGAGTTTCGCTAGAGAGTCGCCAAGGCTTCAGAAGAATTGGACTGAACGACGACTGGGGCCTCCGAGTGTTGGATGGCCAAGGCCATACCCTGCATGAGTGCGTGAAATTTTCAGAGGTACAAACTCCTTATTACTCATCAACTCCTTAATTTCTCTTGTTCCACCTTGTATTGAGGATTTGTGGCCTCTCGACTTGACATCTTGAATAAAACTCCCTTTACTCCGCAAAAAAAAAATCTAGAGTTGTGGTTTTTCGTTAAAATCCCCTAGTGTTGTATTTTTCTGTTACCTAGCCCCAAATATTTTGTATTTGTGCAATTTCCTCGAACTATAAATATTGTCTGCCAATAGTGGTGTACACGCTGAGACCGTGAGACGCTACTACTGGTACGATCCTACGGTTGCTTAAAAAAGTATATATATTTTTTTTGTTTTACGGAGACGCGGAAAGACTTGCCACGTACAGGAACAGGAGAGCGCATCACGAGGCAGACTGGCCCGTCAGGCGTTGGCCAGGTGCCAAAATATGGTAGACTGGTCATCGGTATCAAGCTCACTGTTGGTGCCGCTGCCAGTCGATCAAAATGATTTATACGCTTCAGAAAAAAGGGGACACACATGTGAAGCGTACAGTACAGTGGCGTACCATGCTTGCATGCTTGCGTCTAGGCACGGTGGGTAGTACGCAGGCTCACATGCATGGCCACATCGCATCGGCGTGTGCCGGGAAAAGCTGAAGACGGAAAGAGAACCGTTTCTGGTCCGATCGATCGAGCCCATGCGCGGTGGTTTGGTGGATCCCCGCGGCGCGCGGTCGGCAATCAGGTGGTGGCGGAGGCGCTGTGCTCGTGCATGTGGCCCGGCGCTCTCCGGCCGTCGATACCAGCTGCATGTGCCTCCCCGGGTTTTGCATCGTCTCACACCAATCACAGACCGTACCAATCTCTCATCGGATCTTGTGCGATGTAGGAGTATGCCATGGACTCATGGCATAGCTGGGTGGAGTCGTAGCTTTCGGGAAATCGCCATGCGGATTTCGGGACACGCAGCACAATTTAGCTATATTTCAGTCAGCTAAGTTTTTGATTTTGGGTCAGTTGATTTTCTGACAGTTGGATTTTGCTTTGAGATTTGTTCTTCCTTTTTCTTTTTTGATGTTTTTTCTGGTCAGTTGGGCCTAGCTGAAATTGACTGACTCTTGTTTGGGTCAGTCGAATCTGCTTTTGCGCTTGTTGTGCTTGCGGGCGCCCGTTTTCTGCGACTACGCCGCCCGTTAACAGGCTGGCAGCCCAGCCCGGTGCTGTGGATGCCGAGCATCGCCCGTTCTGGTCTTATCTCCTCCCTTCTCGTATCTTGTCAGTCACTTTCCCCTTGCTGCTTCAGTCTCTCTTCTCGCTCTGTGTCATCTCCTCTTCCTACGAGAGCTAGGGTTCATCGAGTTCGTCCTCTGTTGTGACTTCCTCTCAGCTATGTTTCTTGTTAGATCTGCTCTAGTTTCTGAAGAAACTAAGGTGCTTCTTTATGTTTGTGTTGCTCTTTTGTTTGCAGGATTTACATCTTGGCCATTTTCTTGATTCAGCGATTTCCTTTGCTGCATCTCCTCTTTTCCAGGTATTTTTTTTTCTTGAATCTCCTTTCTGTATGTTTCTTGTTAGATCTGCTCTAGTTTTTGAAGAAACTAAGGTGCTTCTTTATGTTTGTGTTGCTCTTCTGTTTGCATGATTTACATCTCGGCCATTCTTGATTCAGCGATTTCCTTTACTGCATCTCCTCTTTTCCAGGTATTTTTCTTTTCTTGAATCTCCTTTCTGTATTGTTTTTGGTGGTAGTAAGAGTAGTATGGATGGGGTTTCTTGTTTAGCATGCTTTTGTTTACTGTTTCTGTGTTCTTCAGATCTGCTCTAATGTTTGCCAGGTTAGGGATCTATTTTTTTGTGGTAATGCGGGTAGATGGTTAGTGTTCAGTTAGGGCTGCGAGTAGATAGTTTTGTTTTTATGTTTATCATGATTCGGTTAGGGTTTTTGTATTCTTCTGATTAGCTCTAATTTATGTCTGGTAAGGGTTTCTTCAGATTGGCGTTTTTGGTGGTAGTACGAGTAGTATGGTTAGGGTTCTCTGTTTATGATGCTTTGGTTACGATTTCTGTAGTCCTTTCAGATTTGCTCTAACTTTGGCTAGTAAGTGTTATTTGGTTAATCCCTAAACTATATGTCTTGAAAGGTCAAATATTTTCTGTGCATATTGTTATTCTAATGCTATTTCTAGGTCATTGTTGATTTAGTGATTTTTTTGTATGCACTGTGTGTTTGCTCTATGTTATGTCAAATCCTTACAGTTTTTTAACTATGTTTTGTTCTTAGATTTTAGTATATTGATGCTTTGTAGTTTTGGTTTCTGTATTTATACTATGCTTTTTCATAGATTTTAGTATACTGATGCTTGTTGTTTTGGTTCCTGTACTTATAATATGCTTTTTCCTATCTTTAGTATATTGGTGTTTTAGTTGGGTTAGTTTTAAAATATTTTTTGTATATCATGTATGTATTTGCAGCAGTTTGTACTTTTCATATTGTACTCTATCCTGTTAAATCCCTCTTTTATCTTGCTTTTTTCATATGTGGATATTTTGTGAAGGCTGCTTGTGCAATTTAGGTAGGCCTTTTAGGTTAATTTATCTGTTAGTACTGTGTGTGCAAATTTAATCTAAGAGATGTAAAATTAAATGAATTCATAATGTTGCATTAGTAAACTTTCAAGATTTTTACTGATGCATGCTTGTTACCTGAATCTTGCAGTAATCCCTTTGCTGTTGAGATATTTATGCAAGTTTAGTTTCATGAACATGCAATTTCTTCAGTTATAATCATGAGTCCTAGGGAGGTTCTTTGTAGATATCTATCTACAGTAGGAAATCATTTTGAGGTTTCTTTTTTATGTGCAATATAGTCCATGCTACTGATCATGTAATTTTTTATGTTTTCATAGTTCATCTAGGTTGTGCAAGTTTCTCATACCTTGTTGGGTAATTAGATATTTTTTCTAGCATTTTGTGCTTTTCATTTTTGTATTGTATCCTACTAAATCCTTCTTTATCTTGCTTTCATTTGTGCAAATTGTGAAGGGTGCTTGTGTAATGTAGGTAGATTTTTTTAGGTTCATAATAAATGCCTATGATGTTTTTACTTTTAATAATGTGTGTGCATATTTAATCTAAAAAAAGTATTGTTAAGTGAATATAGTTAAGTGAAATGCCTAATCCTACACGAGTACACTTTTCAAGCTTTTTTACTGGTGCATGCTTGTTACTTGAATCTTTGCAATAATAGCATGATGATGTGTTATTCTAATATTTGAATTTTTAGTAGTTTGATTGTTGTATGTGTTTGTAGTTATCAACTTTAAATAATGTTCTTTTGTCTATCTCCACGATGTAAATCCCCTTGCTATTTAGCAATTTATGCAAGTTTAGTTCAATGATCATGCAATTTCTTCAGCTATAATCATGAATTTTAGGGAGGTTGTGTGTATTACTTATAGCTTCACTTCTTTGAACATATCTACATTGAGTAGGAATTCATTTTTTGAGGTCTCTTTTTTATGTGCATAATTAGATTCATGCAAGTCTGTGCTATAATTAGAATGTATTTTTTTGTTTTATAGTTCATTTAGGTTGTCCAATTTTCTTATCCCCTGTTGGGTAATTTAGATAAAATTTCCTTTTTATTTAAGTTTTTTATTTTTATTTTCTGTAGCTATGGTTTGCCCCCATATGTCGCTGTCCGGGTGCTCCGTGCCTTCCTTTCGTGCCACCTGAAGAAGTTCCTGAAGTGTTTATTGTTCTCCTCGATGAGGATTGCTTCAGGCGGATGGTGAGTTGTATTAATCATTTCTTTATAACTTTACTTATTTTGTAGGTATCAATCTATGTGTATGTGTTTACTCAGCCACTGCAATTCTTTTGTATAATCATGGCTAATATGAAACTTGTGTATTTTATGGGTTGTTCCCCATCCCATGTGTAGGTTGTCTTTGTTTGCAGTTATATAAATGGAACAATAATTTGTCTTTGCATGATCTAAATCTAGTTGATTTTGATGAATTCATGCAAGTTTAGTTATAATCATGAATGTGGTGAGGTTCTCTATATTACCTATAACTTGACTTCTTTTGTACATATCAATCTATCCGCTTCCAACAAATACAAAAACATGATCTATGTATCTGTTGGGGAACGTTGCAGAAAATTAAAAAATTTCCTACGGTTTCACCAAGATCCATCTATGAGTTCATCTAAGCAACGAGTCATGGGAGAGTGATTGCATCTACATACCACTTATAGATCGCGTGCGGAAGCGTTCAATGGAACGGGGATGATGGAGTCGTACTCGCCGTGATTCAGATCACCGATGACCTAGTGCTGAACGGACAGCAACTCCGCGTTCAACACACGTACGGAACGGACGACGTCTCCTCCGTCTTGATCTAGCAAGGAGGAAGGAGAGGTTGAGGAAGACAACTCCAACGGCAGCACGACGGCGTGGTGTTGGTGGAGAAGCAGCACTCCGGCAGGGCTTCGCCAAGCTCGTGACGGAGGAGGAGAGGTGTTGGGGAGGGGAGGGGTTGCGCCTTGGGTTGTCTGTTGCAGCCCTCCCCTCACCCCTCTATTTATAGGGGAAGGGGCAAGGGGGGCCGGCCCCTCTAGATGGGATCTAGAGGGGGGGCAGCGGCCAGGGAGGGGGGACTTGCCCCCCAAGCAAAGGGGCGCCCCCTCTAGGGTTCCCCCCCCCCCAACCCTAGGCGCATGGGCCCAAGGGGGGGCTCCCAGCCCTCCAAGGGCTGGTGCCCTGCCCCACGCGGCCCATGTGGCCCACCAAGAGGGGTGGCCCCTTCCGGTAGACCCCCGGAACCCTTTTGGTGGCCCCGGTACAATACCGATATGTCACCGAAACTTTCCGGTGTTCGCATGACAACTTCCCATATATAAATCTTTACCTCCGGACCCTTCCGGAACTCCTCGTGACGTCCGGGATCTCATCCGGGACTCTGAACAACATTCGGTAATCACATACAAGTTTTCCTAATAACCCTAGCGTCACCGAACCTTAAGTGTGTAGACCCTACGGGTTCGGGAGACACGCAGACATGACCGAGACGGCTCTCCGGTCAATAACCAACAGCGGGATCTGGATACCCATTTTGGCTCCCACATGCTCATAGATGATGTCATCGGATGAACCACGATGTCGAGGATTCAAGCAACCCCGTATACTATTCCCTTTGTCAATCGGTACGTTACAAGCCCGAGACTCGATCGTCGGTATCCCAATACCTCGTTCAGTCTCGTTACCGGCAAGTCACTTTACTCGTACCGTAATGCATGATCCCGTGACCAAACACTTGGTCACTTTGAGCTCATTATGATGATGCATTACCGAGTGGGCCCAGAGATACCTCTCCGTCATACGGAGTGACAAATCCCAGTCTCGATCCGTGTCAACCCAACAGACACTTTCGGAGATACATGTAGTGCACCTTTATAGTCACCCAGTTACATTGTGACGTTTGGTACACCCAAAGCACTCCTACGGTATCCGGGAGTTACACGATCTCATGGTCTAAGGAAGAGATACTTGACATTGGAAAAGCTCTAGCAAAACGAACTACACGATCTTGTGCTATGCTTAGGATTGGGTCTTGTCCATCACGTCATTCTCCTAATGACGTGATCCCGTTGTCAATGACATCTAATGTCCATAGTCAGGAAACCATGACTATCTGTTGACCAACGAGCTAGTAAACTAGAGGCTTACTAGGGATGTATTGTGGTCTATGTATTCACACGTGTATTACGATTTCCGGATAATACAATTATAGCATGAATAAAAGACAATTATCATGAACAAGGAAATATAATAATAATGCTTTTATTATTGCCTCTAGGGCATATTTCCAACAGTCTCCCACTTGCACTAGAGTCAATAATCTAGTTACATTGTGATGAATCGAACACCCATAGAGTTCTGGTGTTGATCATGTTTTGCTCGCGAGAGAGGTTTAGTCAACGGATCTGCGACATTCAGATCCGTATGTACTTTGCAAATATCTATGTCTCCATCTTGAACATTTTCACGGATGGAGTTGAAACGACGCTTGTTGTGCCTGGTCTTCTTGTGAAACCTGGGCTCCTTGACAAGGGAAATAGCTCCAGTGTTGTCACAGAAGAGTTTGATCGGCCCCGGCGCATTGGGTATGACTCCTAGGTGGTGATGAACTCCTTCACCCAAATTTCTTCATGCGCTGCCTCCGAGGCTGCCATGTACTCCGCTTCACATGTAGATCCCGCCACGACGCTCTACTTGCAGCTGCACCAGCTTACTGCTCCACCATTCAACATATACACGTATCCGGTTTGTGACTTAGAGTCATCCAGATCTGTGTCGAAGCTAGCGTCGACGTAACCCTTTACGGCGAGCTCTTCGTCACCTCCATAAACGAGAAACATGTCCTTTGTCCTTTTCAGGTACTTCAGGATATTCTTGACCGCTGTCCAGTGTTTCTTGCCGGGATTACTTTGGTACCTTCCTACCAAACTCACGGCAAGGTTTACATCAGGTCTGGTACACAGCAAGGCATACATAATAGATCTTATGGCTGAAGCATAGGGGATGACACTCATCTCTTCTTTATCTTTTGCTGTGGTCGGGCATTGAGCCGAGCTCAATCTCACACCTTGCAATACAGGCAAGAACCCCTTCTTGGACTGATCCATTTTGAACTTCTTCAAAATCTTATCAAGGTATGTGCTTTGTGAAAGACCTATGAGGCGTCTCGATCTATCTCTATAGATCTTGATGCCTAATATATAAGCAGCTTCTCCAAGGTCCTTCATTGAAAAACACTTATTCAAGTAGGCCTTAATGATGTCCAAAAGTTCTATATCATTTCCCATGAAAAGTATGTCATCTACATATAATATGAGAAATGCTACAGAGCTCCCACTCACTTTCTTGTAAACGCAGGCTTCTCGATAAGTCTGCATAAATCCAAACGCTTTGATCATCTCATCAAAGCGAATGTTCCAACTCCGAGATGCTTGCACCAGCCCATAAATGGATCGCTGGAGCTTGCATACTTTGTTAGCATTCTTAGGATCGACAAAACCCTCCGGCTGCATCATATACAGTTCTTCCTTAAGATGCCCGTTAAGGAATGCCATTTTGACGTCCATCTGCCATATCTCATAATCATAGTATGCGGCAATTGCTAACATGATTCGGACGGACTTAAGCTTCGCTACGGGAGAGAAAGTCTCATCATAGTCAATCCCTTGGACTTACCGATAACCCTTAGCGACAAGTCGAGCTTTATAGATGGTGACATTTCCATCCGCATCCATCTTCTTCTTAAAGATCCATTTGTTTTCTATCGCTCGCTGATCCTCGGGCAAGTCAGTCAAAGTCCATACTTTGTTTTCATACATGGATTCTATCTCGAATTTCATGGCTTCTAGCCATTTGTTGGAATCTGGGTCCGCCATTGCTTCTTCATAGTTCGAAGGTTCACCGTTGTCCAACAACATGATTTCTAGGACAGGGTTGCCGTACCACTCTGGTGTGGAACGTGTCCTTGTGGACCTACGAAGTTCAGTAGCAACTTGATCCGAAGTACCTTGATCATCATCATTATTTTCCTCTTCAGTTGGTGTAGGCATCACAGGAACATTTTCCTGAGCTGCACTACTATCCCGTTCAAGAGGCAGTACTTCATCGAGTTCTACTTTCCTCCCACTTACTTCTTTCGAGAGAAACTCTTTTTCCAGAAAGGATCCGTTCTTTGCAACAAAGATCTTGCCCTCGGATCTTAAGTAGAAGGTATACCCAATGGTTTCTTTAGGGTATCCTATGAAGATGCATTTTTCCGACTTGGGTTCGAGCTTTTCAGGTTGAAATTTCTTGACATAAGCATCGCATCCCCAAACTTTTAGAAACGACAGCTTAGGTTTCTTCCCAAACCATAATTCATACGGTGTCATCTCAACAGATTTAGACGGTGCTCTATTTAAAGTGAATGTAGCTGTCTCTAGAGCGTATCCCCAAAATGATAGCGGTAAATCGGTAAGAGACATCATAGATCGCACCATATCTAATAGAGTGCAATTACGACGTTCGGACACACCGTTACACTGAGGTGTTCCAGGCGGCGTGAGTTGTGAAACGATTCCACATTTTCTTAAGTGTGTACCAAATTCGTGACTTAAATATTCTCCTCCATGATCCGATCGTAAGAACTTTATCTTTCGGTCATGTTGATTCTCTACTTCATTCTGAAATTCCTTGAACTTTTCAAAGGTCTCAGACTTGTGTTTCATCAAGTAGACATACCCATAT
The DNA here is from genome assembly GCF_002162155.2 of Triticum dicoccoides. Classification (NCBI taxonomy): domain Eukaryota; kingdom Viridiplantae; phylum Streptophyta; class Magnoliopsida; order Poales; family Poaceae; genus Triticum; species Triticum dicoccoides. Next base: position 732,535,366 of record NC_041383.1, on the reverse strand, counting down.
CTACTCAAGTCATCAGTGAGAGTGAGAACATAATGATATCCTCCGCGAGCCTCAACGCTCATTGGACCGCACACATTGGTATGTATGATTTCCGACAAGTTGGTTGCTCGCTCCATTGTTCCGGAGAACGGGGTCCTGGTCATTTTTCCCATGAGGCATGGTTCGCATGTCTCAAATGATTCATAATCGAGAGACTCTAAAAGTCCATCAGCATGGAGCTTCTTCATGCGCTTGACACCAATGTGACCAAGGCGGCAATGCCACAAGTATGTGGGACTATCGTTATCAACTTTACATCTTTTGGTATTCACGCTATGAATATGTGTAACTTTACGTTCGAGATTCATTAAGAATAAACCATTGACCATCGGGGCATGACCATAAAACATATCTCTCATATAAATAGAACAACCATTATTCTCGGATTAAAATGAGTAGCCATCTTGTATCAAACGAGATCCAGATACAATGTTCATGCTCAAACTTGGTACTAAATAACAATTATTGAGGTTTAAAACTAATCCCGTAGGTAAATGTAGAGGTAGCGTGCTGACGGCGATCACATCGACCTTGGAACCATTCCCGACGCACATCGTCACCTCGTCCTTAGCCAGTCTCCGCTTATTCCGCAGCTCCTGCTGTGAGTTACAAATGTGAGCAACGGCACCGGTATCAAATACCCAGGAGTTACTACGAGTACTGGTAAGGTACACATCAATTACATGTATATCAAATATACCTTTAGTGTTGCCGGCCTTCTTGTCTGCTAAGTATTTGGGCCAGTTCCGCTTCCAGTGACCCTTCCCTTTGCAATAAAAGCACTCAGTTTCAGGCTTGGGTCCATTCTTTGACTTCTTGCCGGCAACTGGCTTACCGGGCGCGGCAACATCTTTGCCGTCCTTCTTGAAGTTCTTCTTACCCTTGCCCTTCTTGAACTTAGTGGTCTTATTGACCATCAACACTTGATGTTCTTTCTTGATTTCAACCTCTGCTGACTTCAGCATTGAAAATACTTCAGGAATGGTCTTCACCATCCCCTGCATATTGTAGTTCATCACAAAACTCTTGCAGCTTGGTGGGAGCGACTGAAGGATTCTGTCAATGACCGCCTCATCCGGGAGGTTAATGTCCAGCTGGGACAGGCGGTTGTGTAACCCAGACATTTTGAGTATATGCTCACTGACAGAACTATTTTCCTCCATCTTACAACTATAGAACTTGTCGGAGACTTCATATCTCTCGACCCGGGCATGACCTTGGAAAACTAGTTTCAGCTCCTCGAACATCTCATATGCTCCGTGTTGCTCAAAACGCTTTTGGAACCCCGGTTCTAAGCTATAAAGCATGCCGCACTGAACGAGGGAGTAATCATCAGCACGAGACTGCCAAGCATTCATAATGTCTTGGTTCTCTGGGACGGGAGCGTCACCTAGCGGTCCTTCTAGGACATATTGTTTCCTGGCAGCTATGAGGATGATCCTCGGGTTCCGGACCCAGTCCGTATAGTTGCTGCCATCATCTTTCAGCTTGGTTTTCTCTAGGAACGCGTTGAAGTTCATGTTGACATGAGCGGCGGCCATTTGATCTACAAGACATATTTGCAAAGGTTTTAGACTAAGTTCATGATAATTAAGTTCATCTTATCAAATTATTATAATGAACTCCCACTCAGATTAGACATCCCTCTAGTCATCTAAGTGTTACACGATCCGAGTCGACTAGGCCGCGTCCGATCATCACGTGAGACGGACTAGTCATCGTCGGTGAACATCTCCATGTTGATCGTATCTTCCATACGACTCGTGTTCGACCTTTTGGTCTCTGTGTTCCGAGGCCATGTCTGTACATGCTAGGCTCGTCAAGTTAACCCTAAGTGTTTTGCATGTGTAAATCTGTCTTACACCCGTTGTATGTGAACGTAAGGATCTATCACACCCGATCATCACGTGGTGCTTCGAAACGACGAACTTTAGCAACGGTGCACAGTTAGGGGAGAACACTTCTTGAAATTGTTGTAAGGGATCATCTTATTTACTACTTCGTTCTAAGTAAACAAGATGCATAAAACATAATAAACATCACATGCAATTATATAGTAGTGACATGATATGGCCAATATCATATAGCTCCTTTGATCTCCATCTTCGGGGCTCCATGATCATCTTCGTCACCGGCATGACACCATGATCTCCATCATCATGATCTCCATCATTGTGTCTTCATGAAGTTGTCACGCCAACGACTACTTCTACTTCTATGGCTAACGCGTTTAGCAATAAAGTAAAGTAATTTACATGGCGTTCTTCAATGACACGCAGGTCATACAAAAATAAAGACAACTCCTATGGCTCCTGCCGGTTGTCATACTCATCGACATGCAAGTCATGATTCCTATTACAAGAACATGATCTCATACATCACAGTATATTATTCATCATTCATCACAACTTCTGGCCATATCACATCACATGACAATTGCTGCAAAAATAAGTTAGACATCCTCTAATTGTTGTTGCATCTTTTACGTGGCTGCAATTGGGTTCTAGCAAGAACGTTTTCTTACCTACAAATAACCACAACGTGATTTTGTCAACTTCTATTTACCCTTCATAAGGACCCTTTTCATCGAATTCGCTCCAACTAAAGTGGGAGAGACAGACACCCGCCAGCCACCTTATGCAACTAGTGCATGTCAGTCGGTGGAACCGGTCTCACGTAAGCGTACGTGTAAGGTTGGTACGGGCCGCTTCATCCCACAATACCACTCAAGCAAGATAAGACTAGTAGCGGCAAGCAAGTTGACAAGATATACGCCCACAACAAAATTGTGTTCTACTCGTGCAATAGAGAACTACGCATAGACCTAGCTCATGATGCCACTGTTGGGGAACGTTGCAGAAAATTAAAAATTTTCCTACGGTTTAACCAAGATCCATCTATGAGTTCATCTAAGCAACGAGTCATGGGAGAGTGATTGCATATACATACCACTTGTAGATCGCGTGCGGAAGCGTTCAATGGAACGGGGATGATGGAGTCGTACTCGCCGTGATTCAGATCACCGATGACCTAGTGCTGAACGGACAGCACCTCTGCGTTCAACACACGTACAGAACGGACAACGTCTCCTCCGTCTTGATCCAGCAAGGAGGAAGGAGAGGTTGAGGAAGACAACTCCAACGGCAGCACGACGGCGTGGTGTTGGTGGAGAAGCAGCACTCCGGTAGGGCTTCGCCAAGCTCGTGACGGAGGAGGAGAGGTGTTGGGGAGGGGAGGGGCTGCGCCTTGGGTTGTCTGTTTCAGCCCTCCCCTCACCCCTCTATTTATAGGGGAAGGGGAAAGGGGGGCCGGCCCCTCTAGATGGGATCTAGAGGGGGGGCGGCGGCCAGGGAGGGGGGGCTTGCCCCCCAAGCAAAGGGGGCGCCCCCTCTAGGGTTCCCCCCCCCCAACCCTAGGCGCATGGGCCCAAGGGGGGGCGCGCCCAGCCCTCCAGGGGCTGGTGCCCTGCCCACGCGGCCCATGTGGCCCACCAAGAGGGGTGGCCCCTCCCGGTGGACCCCCGGAACCCTTCCGGTGGCCCCGGTACAATACCGATATGTCACCGAAACTTTCCGGTGTCCGCATGACAACTTCCCATATATAAATCTTTACCTCCGGACCCTTCCGGAACTCCTCGTGACGTCCGGGATCTCATCCGGGACTCCGAACAACATTCGGTAATCACATACAAGTCTTCCTAATAACCCTAGCGTCACCGAACCTTAAGTGTGTAGACCCTACGGGTTCGAGAGACACGCAGACATGACAGAGATGGCTCTCCGGTCAATAACCAACAGCGGGATCTGGATACCCATGTTGGCTCCCACATGCTCCTCGATGTTGTCATCGGATGAACCACGATGTCGAGGATTCAAGCAACCCCGTATACTATTCCCTTTGTCAATCGGTACGTTACAAGCCCGAGACTCGATCGTCGGTATCCCAATACCTCGTTCAGTCTCGTTACCGGCAAGTCACTTTACTCGTACCGTAATGCATGATCCCATGACCAAACACTTGGTCACTTTGAGCTCATTATGATGATGCATTACCGAGTGGGCCCAGAGATACCTCTCCGTCATACGGAGTGACAAATCCCAGTCTCGATCCGTGTCAACCCAATAGACACTTTCGGAGATACCTGTAGTGCACCTTTATAGTCACACAGTTATGTTGTGATGTTTGGTACACCCAAAGCACTCCTACGGTATCCGGGAGTTACACGATCTCATGGTCTAAGGAAGAGATACTTGACATTGGAAAAGCTCTAGCAAAACGAACTACACGATCTTGTGCTATGCTTAGGATTGGGTCTTGCTCACCACGTCATTCTCCTAATGACGTGATCCCGTTGTCAATGACATCTAATGTCCATAGTCAGGAAACCATGACTATCTGTTGACCAACGAGCTAGTCAACTAGAGGCTTACTAGGGACGTATTGTGGTCTATGTATTCACACATGTATTACGATTTCCGGATAATACAATTATAGCATGAATAAAAGACAATTATCATGAACAAGGAAATGTAATAATAATGCTTTTATTATTGCCTCTAGGGCATATTTCCAACAGTATCATCATGGATAAGATGGAAGATGTTCTTGAAAAATGTGTGCATGTTTCATACTCTGATTCATCACTACTGCTTGTGTCATCTGTATCTGTTGTTTCTGCATAATCAGGTCCTTGCAATGCTTCCTCATTGATTTGTAAAAATACCTCTTTTTCAGTTATGTATAGTTCTTGCTCAGTAACTAATTCATAATTGTTTCAACTCTGCTCTATTAGGTGCAATCATGAATCCCCATTATCTGCAGGCAACCGATGACAACTTATTGTATTTTCTTCTAGGTAATCTTCCTCTAAATCAGATTGATTTGGATCATTGCTGCATTCAGAAGTACACTCATCTGCTTCATCTTCATCTTCGTCTTCATCTTCAACTTCATCTTCTTCTTCTACTTGAGTATTGAATATTGGTCCCAGTCGACATGTTGTTCCAAATGGTTCCTTGTTATTTCTTCTGTCATGAGATGTTGATCCTGCAAGTTAATTTATTTTTAGGTACTGCTATTGTACTAATGAACTTCTTTCAAAACTTTGAATATAGGTTTTAGTAATAACGCATACCTCAGCATTTATTCTTGCATGTAAGAGTGAAGTGAAACAAGTTATAGGGATTGCCATGTTGTCACTTTGAAGATGACTCCTCAGTCATCTGTTGCATGAGTTCTGTGTAAGATTATGTGGCTCCTTCTGGTGCTAGCAGCTCATTAATCATTTGGAAATTTTGCTTCCCAAACTGAACTTCAACTAATTCCTGCAAAATATAAATCAGATATCAAGTTCTTTAGGTACATGTAAAAATGTGCATACATTTTTTATGCAATATGATATAGTGTTATATTTCACCTATTTACTTAATTCCTTTTGTTTTGTGGTGTAGTATTGACCTTCTTGTCCCGCATAGCTTTGTGCAAGCACTGCCTCCTGTAATGCAAGCTTCATCCAGAGGTTAGTTCTTTTTGGTTCCTTTGTTATCATCATAAATTTGAAAAGAATGTAAACTAACCTCATATGTTGCATGTTCATTCCCTTGATCTGGATTCAGCACCTAAAAAATTTCATATCAAATATTTTGTATTGTACATGTTTTGAAAATGTCAGATTAGGAAGAAATAAGTGTAATAGTAAAACTTTAGATATGTGTCCTTACCTTGTTGTCTTCTCGTCTATCTGCATTCTCATATTGTTCTTGCTCTTGAACATTTGCTGCAATTTTACTTGCCTGAAAATGCAAAATCAGTTTCAATCATGAACTTGTTCCTTAATTATGGAAAACAACTTGCTATTTGCTTGCTAGAAGATGCATGTCTAAAGTTTTTGCATCATGATTAAACTTTCTCCTGTGATGCGCATTAGCAAAATCGGAGATGTCGGTCCTCGACGTCTGCGGTCGATTGTTTGGCTTCTTTGGCTGGCCAGGTAGTCCGCGTGTGCCCCATGTGGGGTTTGTAATCTAGGTTTTTGCCCGGTTTTCCTCTAATTAACTGGGCATCTCTCTTCCTCTTAATCAATGAAAATGGCAAATCTTTTGCCTCATTTAAAAAAAAGTTTTTGGTTATCTGAACATGCAACTTAGTTATGTGAATATGTTGTTGAAGGTTTGGTGCTTCACCTCTGTTGTATTATATGTTGCAACTTCTACTATTATATGTTGCTCTTGAACAACGAGTGCAAGTACGGTTATCCATCTGCACAAATTTTAAATTAAGCTTGTAAGTAGGCATTATGCCTTCCTTGTAGTTTACCAACTAGTTTCATAACTAGATCTACTTGTTATGGTTATCTCTAAGTACTTTTGTTGCTCTTGATGACGACTGCAAGTTTAGTTGTCTGAATGTGCAAATTTAGTTCCTAGATGGAATTTCTAAATTCTACCTTTATGGAGGTACCCACTGTAGGTGTTGTAATTATCTTTCTGTAAATGCTCGTAGAAATAGTTCTTGTATGTTGCTATTCGACAATTAGTGCAAGTTTAGTTTTGTGACTATGCAAATTTAGTTCCTATATGAACTTGTGTAATTTCTCCCTTGAGGGAGGTGTTCTGCATTTACTTGTAGTTTAACAACTACTTTTGCACAACCAGGTGTAGATGTCGTGGTTATCTTTTCTGTGAATATGCATGCATGCTCGTAGTAATATTTCTTGTATGTTTCTATTTGTCAAGAAGTGCAACTTTATTTCTTTGAATATGCAAATTTAGTTTATATATGTTTTTTTAATTGGTGCCATTAGGGGAGTTGTTCTGCCATTACTTGTAGGTAAACATTTCTCTAGTACAACCAGGTAAACATGTTGTGGTTATCTTTTCTATAAATATGTATGCATGCTCTTAGTACAGTTCTTTGCTATTAGACAACAACTGCAAGCTTACTTCTCTAAATATGCAAATTTAGTTTATATGAGGATTTTCTGAATTTCCGCCTTCAGGTAGGTGTTATGCTTTTACTTGGTGTTAAACATTTTCTAGTACAACAAGCTAAATATGTGGTGGTTATATTTTTGTATATATGCATGCATTCTCATAGTATAGTTTCTTTCATCTTCCCATTTCACAACAACTGCAAGCTTACTTGTCTGAATATGCAAATGTAGTTACTATATGGAATTTGTTTATTCTGCCTTTAGGGAGGTTTTCTGCCATTACTTGTTAAACACTACTTGTAGTTTAACAAGTTCTAGTACAATACAAACATGTCATCTAATCAGAAGTTATAGCAGGATTCAGAAGTTATAGCATGCCATCTACATGATTTTGCATGGGTTTAATATTTTATATGAAACACTCATTTTTTGCATTCTTGCTTCCTTCTCTAAATTTACTGTTGTTGTTACATGAAAATGTCAGGTCATCACGTAAGTTGCACGACACAGAAAAAATTAAGAGGGGAGGGGGGACAGATCACAGGCACCGCACCTTGGTTTGCAGGTTTCTTCTTTCTTCCTTTTGCTTTTCCTTTTGATAGATCTGTGTTTTGGTTAGGATCTGAAGTTTCAACCATTTCTTCTGGTGCCTGTAGAAATTTGGGCGATCAGAGGAGAAGGAGGTTGGAAGGAAGAAATGGGAGGAAGAAGATCTATGGAGACATCACAAGACAACAACACATCTGAGCTTTTCTTTCTCCAACCATGGCGACAGTTGTGTGTGGTGATCGGGGAAGGATGAGGAAGGAAGTAGACCTACCAATCTGTGTGTGAGCTTTTTTTTTTTTTGAGGATAATCTGTGTGTCAGCTGAATCAAGTTGTTTTGAGTGTAATAGGTTCGGTTCCTTAGCGGGTTCAGGCCCATCACATTCTTGGGCTGGAAAGAACGCACGGCAAGCCAACAGAAGTTTTCAGCGTTGAATCAGTTAGTTTTGTTGTTGGGATGGTCGACTGACCCTAAATTTGGGTCAGTCAGTTTTCTTCTTTTTTTTTTCTCTTTTAGTCTGTACTAGTAATTGGCTGACCACATTATTGGGTCAGTCGATTAACCTCTAGCCGCTCCCCACGCAGCACGCCTCCGAGCTGGGCTTGGCTCGTTAACTTTTGTGGGTGTTGCAATGATTGCTGGTTTTTGGAGGAAAGGTACGTGCACGTACTCCTTCATTGTACAAACGTACTTTTGTGGGTATATGTATAGACGTAGACGTCGCCATGGAGCTTGTCCGCTCGATCATGCACGGCGTTTTTCTCTTGAAAACAAAGGCTAGTTGTACGAACAAAGATTGATGGTCCTAGATAAATCCTAAATGAATGCATGGTGCAGCTTGAGGTTGAGGACCCTAAGCTTAGGGCAAGCGTGCAACGCCTCCAACATGCTTTGTCGGCCGGAGTACAAGTTACAGTGTAGTGCAGGTACAGTTAATTACAACAACTTTTCTGTGTCTAGTAGTATGTCTAGCTTGGCAAGCATCGGTCCGCCGGCGATGAAGGTTGTTCCAGAAGAAAAAATTTCTTTTTCGAAGCGAAGACCATCAGGCCGGCGCCTTTCACTGCCTGAAGAGTGGAGTACTAAATGAAGACAGATGCAGGAACAGTTTCTCTTATGTGGGACAAGTGTGTGCAACTGACGGTCGATCGACGCGCCAGTCCCTGTCACATCCAAGTCGCTCGCTGTTCGTCACTCCAGCGCGCGCAACGCTACAAAATAGTAATCCACCGTCCACATAATTAATTACATGAACTTGTCAGAATCAGCAGAACGCCGCACACAGAAACGTGCGCAGCCGAGCTCGGAGCCGGGAGGTCGTGGCATAGTCTTGAGTGCTGGTCAATCGGGCGCCCGCGCCCGCGCCGACCGACCGCAGAACCCGCCCAAGGACATGAAGCTCTATACGAGTATGATACGCGCGGCGCGGCACGGCACGTTGAAGCCCAAGTTCAGCGGAACGAGGCCGGCGTCGGGATCCACGAGACGAGACGAGAGCATAGGAGTCGAGGCGTGGTTGAGCTGTCGCCGTTGGAGGCGAGGTCGAGCAGAAGCAGATGGAATATGCGTGCCATGTGCCGCCATGGGTGGGAGCGAGCGCGCGCGGCTAATTTATTTCATCCCGGTCGCGGGCGCCGGAAGGATAGAAAATGCGCGGACGGCGGAGGGCGATACGGCAAATCATGCGGCGTTGGCTGGGTCTCGTCACCCATCCGGTGGTTCAGTGGCCAGCATGGCCGGTATGGTGGTTGCCGGGTGCATTCACCGTGACTCACCGAGCGTGGTCCGCCTCTGCTCCGTCCATTTTTAAGTTCGAAAGAAGGGCGTAGCCATGTTTTTTTTAACCTAGGGCGTAGCCATGTTGGTTGCTGTGTGAACTGGTCGGCCTAGGCTGGTCCAGTTCTCTTTCCTTTCATGTGTGCGCGGCCGGGAACCTGCAGTCGACATCACGTATACTCCCTCCTTTTTGGTTTACAGTGATTACCTCAATTTTTTATTTTATTAATTTAAAGGCTCATCTTCATCTCCTTTTGAGATTCCGAGACACATTAAAGCTTTGCATGTACTTCTTTTCCCTCAGTTTACAAGGCGTGCGTGTGTGCCTAGGTCGTCAATTTGACAAACCTAATAGAAGTAATATATTACAAAAAATATACAAATATAAACTTCAGATTTTCTATTTTAAAACAGTATACTTTTTGTGTTATATAGTTTTTATTACGGTGACAAAATTGGCAACCGGGGCATGTAATGCTACTACTCATCTAGTGGCCAAGCATGCATGCATTGCAATTAATCGTAATTAATGCATCAATTTAGTTTGGATAGTTTCGTAAAGTGCGAGATACATTCCTCCGCTCACCATCTACCTTGGTTGATGAAATTTCAGATTTAAACCCTATAAGGTTGGCCATAGTGGGTTAACATAAGTAGTATCATGCACTTGGGACTCGCAAACATGCTTATGTGGCAGGCAATTAAGGAAGAGAGAGATGGTTATAGTAACATAGATAAATACCGTAAGATAATAAATGTGATGCTACTATGTGTCATGCATGGCAATAAATAAGACCACCTATAATACTAATTTATGATATTATGCACTATAGAGGTAGTAACATAGACTAGTAACATATGCATGTTACTAGTCTAAATTACTCCCCACTATGACCAGCCTAAACCGAAAAAAAGGGATTACATAGTACATATTACTCCTTCCATAATCTAATATAAAAACTTTTAGATCACTAATTAATGATCTAAATATTTTTATATTAGTTTACAGAGGGAGTACGTTGCCGTAATGACTCCGTCCGGCACGGCCATGTTTCTCGAGTGGCACTGCCGGTGCATGCATGCATGCATGTACCCGACGAGGCCTTGCTAATCCAATGTGTGTTAATGTATACTCCCTCCGTTTTAAAATAGATGACCCAATTTTATACTAAAGTTAATACAAAGTTGAGTCATTTAGTATTTAGTAACGAAGGGAGTAGCTAACTGCTGGTGGCTTTATAATATCTGAAACTGCAAATAAGTAGAATTAGTATCATACAAGTGACGGCCGGCTTACACTAATGCAGCCCATGCAGCCCTTGCTGATGGTACAGACCGTGTCAATTTTTCCAAGCGCGTGGTCAGAGCTTTGCCTTGGCTGTCAAGTCCCCGTCTGGCTAAGCAGACCTCCTCTCGTTCCACTGGGAGGCATGCGTACCGCATTCGCCAGGCACCAGATGACACAATCATTATGGAAGAAGTTATACTCGCATGAGTGAGAATTCCATTAATTAGTGGGACAAGCCAGCAGTTGCTTTCTCATCGTACACAGAAAGACAATACACCGACATGCTGCCAACCTAGCTTCAGTCTGACCAATCAACCACCGACTGGGACAACAGCCCCGGTTTCAGACCATGGATGCACGTACGAGCCAAGTGTAAACTCGATCGCTCGTGGACGTACGTGAGCAGTATGTTGACGCTTAAAGGTGGCATAATTATAAAGAGTAGCTTGAAGCAATGAAGCCATGTCAAGATTAATTCAAACATATTATTGAAAGTCATCATGAGATGGCTCTCTTCGAAAAGATCAAGATGGATATGATAAGTTCAGATATGCTCATGTTGACATCAGATTAAAGAATAGCTTGAAACTCAATTAAGATGGCCGCAAATGGAAAAAGCTTCAACATAAAAGTTGTGCGTCTCGTCGAAGCGGTTGATTTTGATATAAGAAACGTCTCAATTGGAGTTCGTATGCAAAAATTATAGCCGAAAATACGCGGATGCATCAGGATGGCCGGACACTCCGGGAATAATCATCCGGGTTTTGAGTTTCTCCGAGGATGGCCGGACACTCCGGGGATGTTTGTCCGGGTTTTGGATTTTTCTGCCGCAGACTTCGAAAAACAGCCGAAAACTCCCCCAAGATGGCCTCTGATCAAAAAACGTTCAACATGAAAGTTGTTCGTCTCGTCGAAACCATCAAGAATGCTTTTGAGTTCGTTTCCATCCATGGTCGTTTACTACCTCAAACATGGCCCGCAAGGTCCAGCCAGTTTAAACCGAACAATTTTGAAAAGTTCGGACAAAACCAATCCGAATTTGACTAGGGTTTTGGACGTGAATCCAAGCCTTTCCTTGCACGGGAAGTCCAGCCGCCTCTTATATACCTAAGGGGTGACGGTCAATTGAACAACACACAATTGATCAATTCATCTATCACTTTTTATCTTTTATCTTTCTCCTTAACCCTAGTTCTTCTTCTTCCTTGTTTTTCGTTCGTTCTTCTTGTTGCAGGGCATTGCAACCTGAAACAAAGATGATATTTCTGTTTACCGTCCTAGGAGAATGTAAAGTGCAGTAAGGACTTATAGTCAGATATGTATCTGAAGCCGCCTTATCACATAATCTCAACTTAGTGTTGATTTATAGACAGCAGAATAATAAGCCTCAACAAACTTGAAGTCCTTAATGCGAATGAATAATCATTCGTGTGATGCTTATAACAATATATCTCGCCTCAGTGAAGCCTTAGAGGGAAAATAGATATTCATTATCCATTACATACTCAGTTTATAAACCGGGTCATTGCGATGTCACATAAATGCAAATATGCACATTTTAGCTATTTATAAATAGCCATGACATTCTCTGCAGGTGGAGTCTTTATGGCCACAAGGCCATGGGTTGACAAGATCACTATGTCCATGACCCATGTCAAATAATTATTCCCACCTAATGTCATCGCATCGCATTACCTTTCGAAAAAGGTCAGCCACATGATGCATGAAATACTCATGCATTAATTTATCTTCAGTAAATTAAGTAGGATGAAAATGTTATGGCTAAGCATAATCATGTTCATGGTGATTCTTAGTGATTCATAGGGCAAGACTTCCAGAAGAACACCACAATGTGGTGTAGATCTTCAAATTAAAGGTAGTCACCTCAAAAGGGACAAGCCTTTAATTTTCTTAAAACACATAGAGATAGCCGACCACCTAGTGGTACCTCACTCTTATGGACAGTTCCCATTGATCATAGTCCCCACAACCATATGTTATTTATAACACATGAAGGTAGTCACCAAAAAAGGCATAAACCTCTCAGTTGTGCATGAAACTTAATTCATAGCTATGATGGCGTCTCATAAGTTGTGTATGCATGGAAGGTAATCATCAAAATATGCAAGTATTTTGCATAATTCTCTTCATAGAATAATATGCAGCATAGTCACCAATCCCTTGGATTCATCTCCTGATGGAGTATGTGACACTATAGTCACAACCAATGACAAATGTTGTGTAATTGACAAGTATTTGGAAAAATATCATGAAGGTAGGCACCAGCGGTGTAGGCCTCCTAATTACTATGTCATAAATTTTGTGCCTTCACTTTTGCTTTGAACAAATGGAGATAATCACTACTAAGTAGTGTAGACCTCACTCTTATGGAGCATCTCACAACCTTATGTTAATTAAAAACACATTGAAGGTAATCACGACATAGTGTGGTGTAGACCTCGCAGTTGTGAACGAAATTAATTCGATGCCATAATGCAATCCATAAGTTGTGTGCAAAATTGAAGGTGGTCATTATGTCAAAATGACATAATATAGACCTCACAATAACATTGCATAATCTGAAATTAAGCAATGAGTAACATTTGTCGATTCCTTGTGACAAATGTAAATTTGACATAGTCATGCAGCAGTGTCATACACTTTACTACCTCATGTTTCCAAATTTGCAACCAAATTCCATATTCTATGTGAATAATGGAACCAACATATTGCTTTGCAAGTATAGACATACTTGTACAACGTATATGAGGACTATTGGGGTCTCAAATGGTCATTTTACGTGATGTAAAATGATGCATAATCAATTAGTATGCAATTTAGCAAGACCCGATGGTCTATCATGTATATTTGCTCCGAAGCCTGAGGCATAAGCCGCAAATAACAATAACCTTGTGGTTAAATTGCTGAAAAACAGTGAGCCTGATGGCTCATTTGCAATTTTTAATAAGCCTGAGAGCTTAGCAGGAAGTTGGATAAGCCTAACGAAAGTGTCAGGATTTATCCGTGATTTCCATACGATCATAAGGCTCATTTGCAAAATCACCGAAGAGAGGATATCTCTTCTCTTCTTCTGCTGTGCGGTTACCAATTCCTTGAGAGGAGTAGCCACCGTTGCCTTTCACGAATTTTCGACCGCGCCAGAGCGCTTTACCGTACGGCGAGTGGAGCGCCACGCGGTCAAAGCCACACTGGAGGAAGCTTCGCCGATCAAAGCCGAGGGGTTCGTGCGCACTTGGCACCGCCTCAGCCGTCATCACGCCCTGAGGCCATGGACGCCCCCGCACGCGGACAGATTTGTGGTTGCCGGCGAGTTCGACGCCGGCCGTGAGGCATTGTGCTGACGATGCCCCCTGCCGCCGCAATTCATACCGTCGCGCGGGCCCGACAACGCCCTATGTCGCGCTGCTTGTTCTGCACGGGTAGCCACCTTCGTCAATTCCTCATGGCCGTCAGGCGCGTCACCGCAACTCCTGTACGTGCTCAGATGGAAGTAAATCTCGTGAGTGCGTAGATGTACAGGAGAACATTAATTGAAAGATCATTGATTAAGCAAATCTATTGACTAATCCCAATCTGTTGTAGAAGCACCGCTTCGAATTGATCCGCATCGGAGGCCTTCGTTTGCCTAACGCGCATGCAATAGGACGACTCCGGCCGCGAGCATATGTAACTGCTACTTCGATGGAGTTTTCCTCTCAGCGAAGAGCCAAGCAATTCTCGTAGGAAAACTCAATGGATCAGATTCTTGTATCAGTTAATCACAAGAAGACAAAGAAATTAACATTCTCATGATTGATCTCCTGTACGGATGCATGCATGTTCAATGGTGTTGCCGCTGCATGTCCTTGCGCAGTCAACCCTGCCGTCGCGTGATGTTGCCGCCGCGATCGACGCCATCATGCACTGGCGTCGTGCTGCCGCCCCGAGAGTAGCGCCGTCACGGCCGAGCGCCTCCGCGCATACTGGCCCGATCTTCAAAAGAACGGCCACTCGACGGTTTCTTCTTCTCGTGTGGCCAATTGCTCTCGATAGAGTCTAGGGGCTGATAACGTATTATAGAGTGAAAGTAAAAGCCACACATGAATAGTCCAAATGATCCACTCGTTCCATTGCAACGTGGGAGACCCACTTATATACATGGTGAAGGGGTATGTTGGAGAGACACCTCTTCCCCAGCAGAAACCTCCTGGAAGACATCCCTCCCATCACTGGCGGAGGGCTCCGGTGGGCAGGGTATGGCACCCGCCATACCTTGATTTTTGGCAAAAAAAAAATTTATACCTATGTATCTATCGCTTTTGACCTGGACATCGGCGCTCGACCGCTCGAGAGCCTCGACGTACCCCACTGGCCCACTCAGACCCACCAACGCGCGCGACACCCACCCAGACCCAAACGCGACAGTGCGACACCCACCCAAACCTAGCGCGGCGGCGGCGGCTGGCCAGGTCGCGACGACGGCAGTCGACGGCGGCAACGGGCTGGGGGCTTGGAGGGCTGTTGCACAGCGGCACCTTCAGCGGCGGCTCCAGGCCTCCCGCGGCGCAGCAAGCGGCGGCTCCAGGCCTCCAGCGGCGCATCAAGCGGCGGCTCCGGCGGCGGCCGCAGCTGCGGCTCCGGCGACGACTTCACCAGCGGCTCCAGCGGGCGACGGCGAGAGCCGGAGTCAGGGATTTTTCTGGTAATCCCTAGGGTGTAGGGTCCGAACTCTGAACTTTCTGTTGTTGGGTGTTGGTATTTTTTCTTCTGTCAGTTCTCCATTATCTGAAGTTCTGAACCAGCGCTGTTCGGTCCAGAGTGCCAGAAGATGGAAGGAAGGGGGAAGGGACTAGCAAATTCAAAGAAAAGGGGAAGAGGTAATTTCTCATTTTTCTGAAATTTTGTAGCAATTTTGAACAGCATCTTGAAGCCTTACAAATTACAATCCAGCAGATTTTAGTGATATATTAATCTTGTCACTGCAGATTTGAAAAGGTATTTTGAAGTGATTGGTAGTGACAACAGCTCAAAAACGAATCCAAGCACCCGCGAAAGTGTCAATATTTCAGAAAATGTCAATCATCAAGATCAAGTGACTTCCATGGAAGTAGATCATGAAAATTTGATGCCAACCGAACAAGTGGAAGAACAAACTACAGATTCCGTCGAAGCTATAGTGGAAGAGAATGTTGAAGTTCACGGGATTGAAGGTATAACTATTTTTAGTGAAGATTACATAAAGGGTGATCCAGGACTTCGCATTCCACTCGATAGTTTTGCCCCCAACATTAGAGATGATGTTAGATTTGCTTATATACGAATGGGTGCAACTCAACCAACTAGTTGCACTTTCCCCCCAAATAGAGATGGAAGATGCTTCCGGCCACAATGGTATAAGGATTTTGTTTGGTTGGAATATAGTGTAACAACACATAAGGCTTATTGCTTCTGTTGCTATCTTTTTAAGCATGACCGAATAGATGATAAATTTGGGCATGATGTCTTCTCCAAATTGGGTTTTGACTGTTGGAAAAATGCGGTTGCGGCATTTCGTAAACATGTTGGTGGGCCATGTAGCATCCACAATATATCAAAAACAGCATGCGATGATTTTAAAAATCAAGGGGCAAGTGTGAAAAGTAAAGTTACAACTTACAGCCAAGGTTCACTTGTCAAGTATGAAACTCGTGTGGATACATCTTTGGGCATTGTAAGTTACCTAGCATTGCAAGGTGAACCATTTCGTGGACATGATGAATCCAGTTCTTCTTTGAACAAGGGGAATTTTTTAGAGTTGCTTGATTGGGTCAAAGAAAGAATTCCGGAAGTGAAGGTTGCATTTGATGAGCTATGTCCTCAAAATGCCAAAATGACTTCCGGGACAATTCAAAAAGAACTTGTCAAACATTGTGCAACTGCAGTCACCACAGTAATCAAAGAAGAGATGGGTGTTTGTCTTTTCACTGTTCTTATTGATGAGTGTCGTGATATATCGGTGAAAGAACAAATGGCCGTGGTTGTCAGGTATGTATTGAAGCATGTTAAGTGTCTATGTGTTTTTCCTTTTGTTATATGTAGAGTGGGTTAACTAATTATATGTCTACTTCTACAGGTATTTGAACAAAAAAGGAAAGACCGTTGAAAGATTTTTAGCTATTAAGCATGTCCCAGACACAACATCTGCCTCTTTGAAGAAGGCTTTGTTGGAGGTTTTTGCTAAACATGGTCTAGTTGTTGCAAGACTACGAGGGAAAGGATATGATGGGGCATCTAATATGAGAGGAGAATTCAATGGACTTCAGAAGTTAATTCGAGATGAGAACCCATATGCTTTCTATATCCACTGCTTTGCCCACCAACTGCAGTTGGTAGTTGTTGCTGTTTCGAGATGTTGCAAGGGTGTTGAGGATTTTTTTGAATATGTGACCATGATTGCCAATCTCAGTACTTCATCTTGCAAGAGGAAGGATAAATTGCTTGACAAGCAAAAGGAAGATCTTTTGGATAAGATTGAGAGAGGTGAGATGCCCACAGGAAGAGGGAAAAATCAAGAAACATCGTTGGTCAGACCTGGAGACACAAGATGGGGATCTCATTACACAACCTTATCTCGCATTGAATCAATGTGGGATGCAGTCATAGAAGTTTTGGGCATTGTTGAGGATGATGTGCGTGTTCCATGTAGGGCAGGAGGTTTGGTTCATCAAATGGAGACCTTTAGCTTTGTGTTCATCCTGAAGATGATGCTAAAAATCCTTCGTATCACAAATGATTTATCTCTTCTATTGCAAAAGAAGGATCAAAATGTTGTTCAGGTATGTGAATATGTGATGGATCATGTTAGATCTATCTAGTATGGTTGATGTATTTTGTTCATGCATCTAAAATTGTAGTTATCTCATTTCAGGCAATGTCATTGGTTACAGATGTGAGAACACGTTTGGTCAACTGGAGAAATGATGGTTGGGAGCCACTCTTGGAAGATGTCAAAGTGTTTTGCACCAAAAACGACATTCCAATACCAAGTATGGATGACATCTTTACAAAGTGGGGTAAATCAAGAAAAGGTGGACGAAACAATGTGACGGCTGATCATTTTTTTCGTGTGGACACCTTCTATGCTGCTATAGACTCCATCACCACGGAGTTTGATCATCGTTTTAATGAGGTATCTTCAGAGCTGCTCCAGAACTTCTCTTGTCTTGACCCAAAAAACTCGTTTTCTAGGTTCAACTTGAATAAGCTTGCTAGGCTCACAGAGATTTATCATGATGATTTCTCTGACTATGAACGTGAACATATAGAAGATAACCTTGATCTATTCATTATCCATATGAGAAGAATTGAAGACTTTAGAGCTTGTCATGATATTGCAAGCCTAGCTAAAATGATGGTTGAACTTGAAAGGCATGTCATGTTTCCTACTGTTTATCGCCTCATTGAATTGGCATTGCTACTACCGGTAGCGATGGCAACTGTTGAAAGGGCCTTCTCATCAATGAAAATTATCAAGACTGAGTTGCGCAGCAAGATGACCGATGGTTGGCTTAATGACTTGATGGTTTGTTACATTGAGCGAGAGATCTTCAAAAGTATAGATCTTGGTAAAATTAAGCAAGATTTTCAGAATGAAGGTAGGGCATTGCCATTGCCTGGGTCTTCTAGACGCCATTGAAAGCTTCATTATCGGTATGTTTTAGGTAGTTTTCCTATTGAAACATGCCTAGATTTTCAGTGTACTTGGTTTTTGGTTGTAATGTGTATTGACTCTTGCGATTTGCATCAAAAGAATTCTTTCCTTAAGACTTCGCCACACCTTAATTTTTTTCCGTCCTCCGCCTCTGCCTCCCATACAATTGATCACATATTTTTATTTCTCAACACATTAATTAGTGGGACAAGCCAGTAGTTGCTTTCTCATCGTACACAGAAAGACAATACACCGACATGCTGCCAACTTAGCTTCAGTCTGACCAATCAACCACCGACTGGGACAACAGCCCCGGTTTCAGACCATGGATGCACGTACGAGCCAAGTGTAAACTCGATCGCTCGTGTACGTACGTGAGCAGTATGTTGACGCTTAAAGGTGACATAATTATAAAGAGTAGCTTGAAGCTATGTCAAGATTAATTCAAACATATTATTGAAAGTCATCATGAGATGGCTCTCTTCGAGAAGATCAAGATGGATATGAAGATGCCTAAAACAGAGCTCGGATGCAAAAGTTATGACAAGCTCAGATATGCTCATGTTGACATCAGATTAAAGAATAGCTTGAAACTCAATTAAGATGGCCGCAAATGGAAAAAGTTTCAACATGAAAGTTGTGCGTCTCGTCGAAGCGGTTGATTTTGATATAAAAAACGTCACAATTGGAGTTCGTACGCAAAAGTTATAGCCGAAAATACGCGGATGCATCAGGATGGCCGGACACTCCGGGAATAATCATCCGGGTTTTGAGTTTCTCCGAGGATGGCCGGACACTCCGGGGATGTTTGTTCGGGTTTTGGATTTTTCTGCCGCAGACTTCGGAAAACAGCCGAAAACTCCCCCAAGATGGCCTCTGATCAAAAAACGTTCAACATGAAAGTTGTTCGTCTCGTCGAAACCGTCAAGAATGCTTTTGAGTTCGTTTCCATCCATGGTCGTTTACTACCTCAAACATGGCCCACAAAGTCCAGCCAGTTTAAACCGAACAGTTTTGAAAAGTTCGGACAAAACCAATCCGAATTTGACTAGGGTTTTGGACGTGAATCCAAGCCTTTCCTTGCACGGGAAGTCCAGCCGCCTCTTATATACCTAAGGGGTGACGGTCGATTGAACAACACACAATCAATCAATTCATCTACCACTTTTTATCTTTTATCTTTCTCCTTAACCCTAGTTCTTCTACTTTCTTGTTTTTGGTTCGTTCATCTTGTTGCAGGGCGGCGAACCTCGAGGCCCTAGGGGCGGTCAGGCCAACCTAGGGCAGCCCATAGCCGTCGCGCGACCTGACGGGGTCCCTCCCGGGCGTGTGGGGTTTTGGATCTTCAAAAGCACCCGCCGGATTGCCTGCGTACCGCGCTTCCGGACGGGTATCCTTCGATGTGAGCTGCGGTGCATCACCCTCGGCGTTGGAGGTACACGGTGACGTGTTTGTGTGCGAACACATTTTTGGCGACTCCGCTGGGGACAAAGCTTTGAACGGTCTCCAGTCCGTTCTTGCTACGAAGAGATCGTCATCAAGTTGCTGCAATCTACAAAGGTAATATGAATACCCAACCCCCCTTTGTAGATGCAAATAATCCATATGTTGTTGCTAGATCACCTAATGAGTATAATGTATCGTCTAGCCCTAGTTTTATCAATCACGCACTAATTATGCGCAACGGCCGATGCAAAACAATTTTCATGCTTCAAATTCTTATGATTTTAGCAACATACGACATATGTAACCAAACTCTCATGCATCGGCAACCCCACAAATCCATATATCGATAAACAACATGATGGATTTGGTTAATCAATTTGAAGCACCTCATGTTAAAATTTCCAATAGCATACAAGAAAGTGTTTCACCTTTTTATTCATCGGCAACTAATTTGCAATATGTGAATCCAACCATGCCGATGAATGAGAGAATTGGCCATGCTACTACTAGCTATTCGGCCAGTTACTCTCAACCATCATATGCTATACCTCATGTTAGTAATTTTTCGGCACCATACACAACTGTAGATGCTCATAATTCGGCTTCGCACCTTTTTGGTCATAGTCGAGTAAATGTAAATTTTACAGAAGCCATTGTGCAAAATATTATAGAAGATGAGGTAGTGGTGGCCGCATTGAAGAGTCTAGGCCAGAATAAGAGGATTAGTGCTATTTGCCTTGAACAACATGAAAAAAAGGCTATTTCCTGATTATGCTACAATAAAAGGTAGAGTTTTGCAAGAAGATGAATCTTTGCCAATTTATAAAATTGGCGAGCAAAAAAATAATTTTACAACAATGCATATGCCTTCACCTAGTAGTATATCATATTATACACCCCCTACACTATTGCAAAATTTTGGCAACACTCGTGTATCATTGCCGAAAGAATCTAAAAGCATTGGGGGGCAATCATATCCGGAGTGGGCTGAAACTGAGAAAAAGCTTAAAGCCAACTTTGCTGCTCGCTGCCAGAAATAAATAAAAAAAGAATTGGCTCAGATAAAAGAAGCATTGTCAATTGGTAGTATCAATGAAAAAAAGGATGATTCGGAACTTGAAAGTGCTTCGGTTGAAAAAGCCGAATCAAGTAGTATATATTTCGAATCCATCAAATCCAAAGAGGCAAGCATTATTGAGAAAGGTCATGGCAAGCATAGCAAAACAACCATGCTTGATTTTTCTGAAGTTAATGGAATCTACTTCCTGCCCTATGAGTTCCGTGCCATTGACAAGCCTCAAGGACAAGAACAAGTAGCCAAACAAAGTTCGGCTGACATGGATCTTCAAAGCAATGATGCATGGAATCAAGAAAAAGATGATGACAAGGTGTTGGGGACCATCCAAAGACGGAGCAAGATGTTCTTCAAGTGGCACCACCATCATGCTCTCCCAACATATTTGAAGAGGTATACATAGCGAGTAATTTACCTATTTTCAGATTTGGTCAGAACTTTATTGTCGATGCATCTATTAGAAAAATCCTCATAAATAATTTTGAAAGACCAATGAAGAAGGGTAATTTACTTGTTAGCAATAAAATTGTTACGGAACATATTGGTCAACCCATTGCGCCATTTATAAAGACCGATAATGACTTATTGTTACAACCAAAGCTTTCCGTGTTTCTTTGCCTAAAGTTCATATCTAGTTGGGTAGCTTTGCTTATTCTGTACTTGGCTTGCACTTGGTCTCAACTGAGACATGTATGTTCTAAATATCTTCATTTCAGAAATTTAAAACCAAGGTTAAAATCTTTTGGGAAAACCGATGCTAGTATAATTTCTTATTTAAGGGCATCGGAAAATGAATGCGAAAGAGAATTCATAGCCGAGTGGGAATATGCCAAATTTGAACCATTCGTTTGCTTAACTCCAAAGCCGTTCTCACAAAAAGATCGTCTAGAAAACAAAAGGTATACCTTCGATTCAAGCATGTGTGATCAAATATTTGATTTGTTGCTAAAAATAATTACATAAGAATTCTTGATCACCATGTCAAGCCATCAATCCAAGGATGAATGTATTGTAAGTTGCATGATTCGGTCAAGCATAGTTTTGAGGATTGCAATATGTTTCGTCAAATAGTTAAATCGGCCATTGATAAAGGACGATTTAAATTTGTTGAGACACCAAAAGATGACCAGTCTATTCCGATTGGTCCAGATGGAAGAAAGTTTTTGCATCGGCTGCTTCAAGTCGGTCCATTGAAAGAGAAGGTAAAAACTGCAGGTGACGGGATTAAGCTTTCAAATAAAGAAGTTGTTGAAGAGCATAATGAACATAATCTTGAGGGCGAGAATTCCATCGAAGCTACAATGGAGATGCCAAGGACTGGGGGGCAGCAAGCAAATCCAATGATCGATGAAAGCAGACAAAAAGAAAACAAAGGCCGAAATAAGCGCAAGTGTAAGAGATCAAAGATCACCTTCGCTGAACTATTGGATAAATATCAAAAAAAAGTGAAGAGAAGAATACTTATCGGCCGAATCATGCAAAGAAACCAAGATCACCCCCAAGGCGCAAATATAAGGATCGGTATTGGCAAAGTGAGAATTTGTATGCAACATATTCATATCCTTATTTTGGGCCGCCAATGCCAATGCCGTGGATGCCTCCATATGCTCATGTAGATCCATATCTATCATGAGACAGGTATGATACAAGGGCACATTCTCCATCTTATTTTAGACCATCTCACCAATATTATGCAGCTCCGAGAAAACAACATTTGAACAATCACATGTTAAAGACCGTTTGAATCATAAGGAATCGGTCTGGAGCTCAAGGAAGAAGAAAGAGGTAGTCAAACAAGTTTACCGCGTTAAAAGAGATGGTCGTAAGAGTGCTACTTCAGATTTGATCTCAAATGAAAAAGAGCCAATGAAAGTATTGACATTGGCTACTACAGGCAATGAAATGAAGCAATCAATGTTAAGAGTCAAAGTGCCAAATCTGAAGAAAAGAATTTGAGAGTGCACAAGGTCAAAAAAGAATTGTCATTGGTCAAAACAGAATCACAGCCGAGATGCCCACTCGGCTTATTGTATTGGCAAAAGAAGGAATTACAAAATCTTAGTGCACAAGAGCTGAGAAAGAGGAACATGGCATGGGTTCCCAAGAGGATCAATCAAAACAAAAGGATGTGCATGCTTGAATTGCAACAAGTACAATAAAAGTGAAGAAAGAGAAGGATGTAAGCAACATACAATTAAGCCGAAGGTGTGCATCACAACATCAAAATCTTCGGTTAGCACATCATCCATTTTCTTCAACAATGCCATTGATGCCTTTGCCATGGAATTCATCCACAGGTATGATCAGTTACCCTCCATGGACTTATTTTGATCCATGGATGCAACATAATTTTCTATATGATGACAGAGTATTACCAAATCACTATACATTTGGTTAGTTACATTTTTGTTGCTAAGACAAAGGGGCCGAAATATTTTATTGCTATTTTATTTTTTTATTTCGTGTATACATGTTTTAGTGGATGAATTCTACATGAACCTCATGGTAATGGCCGATACTTAACTATCGTCCTAAAAAACTATCTGATCATGGCCGGTGTGGAATTCTAACATCGTCCTTAGTTCAATTGGAACCGAGACAAGGTACATGTTAAGAGATATTAGCCTTGTCTCTCTAGTACTATGAGGATTATATTTTGATGGTTCAATTTGTAGCAATGGCCAAATTGTTGGTGTTGTTTATTTATCTCCATATGGAGCTAGTTTGAGAAGCCTCATGCCGCTTAAGATATTTTTGCACAATGATCAAAGATGAATATGCATTGTTATTCGGATTGGAGCTTTGCCTTGCTATAGGTGCTATACATATTGAGGCTTCCAGTGATTCGTTATTAGTAGTGCAATAAATATCCAAGGGTTATCAATGTTTTGACGAATCACTTATAGTTTATCTTTTGGTATGACTAGATGCAAGATTTACCTTGGGTTGCTTTAAAATTGTTCATAAATCTAGGCATGACAATTTGAAAGAGTTGGCACATCAAGCATTCGGCTACTATGTTAATTAATGTATTGCATTTCTCTCAATAGCCGATGCTTCGTCTTGTCAACATAGGTAAGGCCGAACCGAAGTCCACAGCTTCGGCCACTAATGAAATTTTTATGCAGGCGGAAGTAAGGATTGGAGAAAGTTTATTGCTGATTATCTACAAAATCCTAGCAAAAGGGTGGACAATATGGTTCGAAGGATGACATTGAGATACATGTTTATGGAACTTTATCATCAGATTGTTAATGAAGTTGAAAAGGTTTCGCCCAAGTTTGCATCAAGCATTCAAAAATGATAATGGCCGATATATAATTATCGCCCTAAGCATATAAATGGCCGATGGAGTGTCGACATCGTCGTTAGAACCAACACAGTACAAATTATTTTTCGGCACGATAGCTTTGCCGAAAAACAGGGGGACATGTGTTGACGCTCAAAAGTGGCATAATTATAAAGAGTAGCTTGAAGCTATGTCAAGATTAATTCAAACATATTATTGAAAGTCACCATGAGATGGCTCTCTTCGAGAAGATCAAGATGGATATGAAGATGGCCTAAAACAGAGCTCGGATGCAAAAGTTATGACAAGCTCAGAGATGCTCATGTTGACATCAGATTAAAGAATGGCTTGAAACTCAATTAAGATGGCCGCAAATGGAAAAAGTTTCAAATGAAAATTGTGCGTCTCGTCGAAGCGGTTGATTTTGATATAAGAAACGTCTCAATCAAAGTTCGTATGCAAAAGTTATAGCTGAAAATGCACGGCTGCATCAGGATGGCCGGACACTCCGGGAATGATCATCCGGGTTTTGAGTTTCTCCGAGGATGGCCGGACACTACGGGGATGTTTGTCCGGGTTTTGGATTTTTCTGTCGTAGACTTCGGAAAACAGTCGAAAACTCCCCCAAGATGGCCTCTGATAAAAAAACGTTCAACATGAAAGTTGTTCGTCTCGTTGAAACCGTCAAGATTGTTTTTGGGCTCGTTTTCATCCGTGGTCGTTTACTACCTCAAACGTGGCCTGCAAGGTCCAGCCAGTTTAAACCGAACAGTTTTGGAAAGTTCGGACAAAACCAATCCGAATTTAACTAGGGTTTTGGACGTGAATCCAAGCCTTTCCTTGCACGGGAAGTCCAGCCGCCTTTTATATACCTAAGGGGTGACGGCCGATTGAACAACATACAGTCGATCAATTCATCTACCATTTTTTATCTTTTATCTTTCTCCTTAACCCTAGTTCTTCTTCTTCCTCGTTTTTCGTTCGTTCTTCTTGTTGTAGGGTGGTGAACCTCGAGGCCCTAGGGGCGGTCAGGCCGACCTAGGACAGCCCCCGCCGCGCGCGCTGACGGGGTTCCTCCCGGACGTGTGGGGTTTCGGGTCTTCAAAAGCACTCGCCGGATTGCCTGCATACCGCGTTTTTGAACGGGTCTCCTTCGACAGGAGTTGCGGTGCATCATCCTCGGTGTTGAAGGTACACGGCACAGTACTACCTACTTGATTCTGGTGGGACACATACCGTTCTGGCGGTGTTTCACGGTAGGACGTATGTACACTACGGACGTACGAGACGTAGGTACGTGCTACGTGCCATTTTCCCCCGAATCCCTGGATAAACAAATTGCATGGGCTGGTAGGGTACGTACGTCGACAAGTAAAACAACGCTGGTTCACGGGTGGTCAGTAGGGTAGGGAAAAGAACAAGAAGAGAAGGCAGCGTCGTCGCAAGTTGCGGCGAGTTCCCCTGGTTTGCGGTGCCGGCGGCTATGCGCGGTGTGCAGCTGGACGCACACCGACCAGGAACCTGTACATACTTTTGTTGTGTTCTCCATATATATGTGCACCACTACACACGCGTCAGACTGTCAGAGAGGCCTCTCTGACAGTGACCACCGTACACTAGTAGTACTAGTACTTGGGAGTACCTGGCAGGACACGAGTGGCGTGCTCTCGCCACAACGACTGACTGACCGACCCTGCTTGGTTAAGTTTGAGTGTATTATAAAACTAACATCGAGGTTAGTAACTAGTAACCCTAAAGCTCAAGCTTCCCTAAAAAAACTAATCTCAAGCCCTGATCCGTCTGGCCGGTGAAAGTTTAACGGTCGGCACGCCAACAGAGAAAACAAATACGTACTCCTCTTCGACCTTTACCTTTCCAGGCTTTCATCTAGTTTTGTGTTCAAGTTCTGCGAGCTAGATAACTTAACAAGTCAGTATTCCCCTTTTCATAGTTTAGCAGCTTCATCCAATCGTGATTGATGACGATGATGCCTCACTTTCCTGTACTCTCCCTGACACCTCTGAAATTCAGAATACAGCCTTTGTCTTCGTTAGTACTCCCTCCGTCCTAAAATAAATGTCTTAATCTTAGTACTCCCTCCGTCCGAAAATACTTGTCATCAAAATGAACAAAAAGGGATGTGTCTAGAACTAAAATACATCTAGATGCGTCCCCTTTTATTTAAATTGATGATAAGTATTTTCGGATGGAGGAAGTACAAATTTATATTAAAATTAGTATAAAATTGAGACACTTATTTTGGGATAGAGAAAGTACAAGTGACGGACGGCTTACACTAATGCAGACCACGCAGCCCTTGCTGATGGTACAGACGGTGTCAATTTTTCCATGCGCGTGGTCAGAGCTTTGCCTTGGCTGTCAAGTCCCCATCTGGCTAAGCAGACCTCCTCTCGTTCCACTGGGAGGCATGCGTACTGCATTCGCCAGGCACCAGATGACACAATCATTATGAAAGAAGTTATACTGGCATGAGTGAGAATTCCATTAATTAGTGGGACAAGCCAGCAGTTGCTTTCTCATCGTACTACACAGAAAGACACTGTAATACACCGCCATGCTGCCAACCTAGCTTCAGTCTGACCAATCAACCACCGACCGGGACAACATCTCCGGTTTCAGACCATGGATGCACGTACGAGCCAAGTGTAAACTCGATCGCTCGTGTACGTATGTGAGCAGTACTACCTACTTGATTCTGGTGCGACACATACCATTCTGGCGGTGTTTCACGGTAGGACGGATGTACTACGGACGTACGAGACGTTGGTACGTGCTACGTGCCATCTTCTCCCGAATACTAGATAAACAAATTGCATGGGTTGGTAGGGTACGTACGTCGACAAGTAAAACAACGCTTGTTCACGGGTGGGCAGCAGGGAAAACAACAAGAAGAAGAGGCAGCGTAGTCGCAAGTTGCGGCGAGTTCCCCTGGTTTTCGGTGCCGGCGGCTATGCTCGGTGTGCAGCTGGACGCACACCGACCAGGAACCTGTACATACTTTTGTTGTGTTCTCCATATATATGTGCACCACTACACACGCGTCAGACTGTCAGAGAGGCCTCTCTGACAGTGACCACCGTACACTAGTACTACTTGGGAGCACTGGCGGAGCTATGTGTTGGGGAAATGGGCCATGGCCCGCCCTGCACATAGCAAATATAGTGTAGTATTGAGAGTAAATCAGGTCATATTGATAAAAATAGTTGCCTTCTCCTTGTACTGGCCCGTCCAATTTTGTTTGCGTAGCTCCGCCACTGCTTGGGAGTACCTGGCAGGACACGAGTGGCGTACTCTCGCCACAACGACTGACTGACCGACCTTGCTTGGTTAAGTTTGAGTGTATTATAAAACTAACATCGAGGTTAGTAGTAACTAGTAACCCTAAAGCTCAAGCTTCCTTAAAAAACTAATCTCAAGCCCTGATCCGTCTGGCCGGTGAAAGTTTAACGGTCGGCACGCCAACAGAGAAAACAAATACGTACTCCGCTTCGACCTTTACCTTTCCAGGCTTTCATCTAGTTTTGTGTTCAAGTTCTGCGAGCTAGCTAACTTAACAGGTCAGTATTCCCTTTTTCATAGTTTAGCAGCTTCATCCAATCGTGATTGATGACGATGATGCCTCACTTTCCTGTACTCTCCCTGACACCTCTGAAATTCAGAATACAGCCTTTGTCTTCGTTAATTTCACATGTTCACAATTTCCTGCTTATTCTCCATCACACCATGTAATTTTCAAATCACGCGGAAATCCGCAAGGTTGTCGTGTTGTGCCACCTATCGCAGACAATACCTGAATCAGCATCAGGATGCAGATATACTTGTCACTTGAGTTTTCCTGCCTCTTGTCTTCAGGATCTCTCGTTATCTCGATTTTGTTCTCCTGCCACATGGCACATTTTGTGCTCTCGATCAAGGTAGAGAGAGATTATGCTTAAGATTGCCACTGCAGAGGCTCAGATCTTAAACAGAAGTGCAGAACGAAATATATTTTGCAGGCATAAAATCCATAAGCTTGTATTAATATGCCTAGTTTACAGCACCGGTAGAGTAGTTAGCACATGCTTCCAACCTTTAATTCCCGTTAATATTATCCAAGGACTTACATAGAGAGCCAAGAGAGCGCGTGCAGCAAAAGTGTCCGAAAGGTCTTTGCATCTTTCGTGCCAGCGAAGCCGGGAGAAAATTAAAAGAGACAGAAGTGAAGCCCATTTGTTAATCTTTCTTGTCAACTTCAGTGCAGCGTACGTTGTGGTGGAGTACCGGAGTAGTGGTACCCTAGTGTGTACCCATGAATAATTAGAAAGAAGTCTTCTTGATTTAGGACAGAGTGTCACTCGTCTTGGTGCATTTCAAGCTGTATAGCATATCAAGCTTAATAAGCATCCATAACACTCAAACTTCAAACTATTTGTTTTGACTCGTACGAACAATAATGTATGGAGACAGTGTATGCTTTGTGTGCTGATTGATGAATTTGTTCTGTTCCCACTGTGATCAACTGACTATAGCCAAGATAATGTCATGTGATAGCCAAACACTAATTCTCCGGCATATTGTTTAGTTGAGAGTTTCGGAATTAAAAAAATGAGAGACCATCTTTTGGAAACACCTAGAGACACACATAATAATACAAGTATCCACGAAGTTTAACATTGAAAATGTTAATACATCTTGATAAAGATAAACCTGGCGTCAAGTTAACGGCATTAGTAGGCGTTACCCATGATAAGACCATCTGTACTAACTAGCCAAGAACTTACCACATTAATGAGAGTTTTTCTTTGACATGACATTTTCTTTTCTTTTCGAAAAGGAGGTTGAAATCCCCGGCAAAAATATAGAGCCTTTTTTTGCGGGAAAAAATATAGGCGGTTCTCCAAACATAATTGAGGAACTTGCTTTCATCATCGTTGATTTGTCGTTTGTATACATATATAGTTCTTCAATGGGTGGTTGACGTTGACAAGCATGGCAAAATTTCCATTGTTCTTTTGCCGTAGTCTACCGCAACTGAATCTTGTTGTGGTTGAACTACATGCATGATTAGCCATAGACGCACAATTGAAATGGTATACGTCTTTAACTAGCACCATGTTTGACGAAAAATGATTAGCTCCCAAAATGATTAAGTCTGGTACTACCTAATACTATATCGATTTATTTATCCTTCCACCGATCAGAGACGCCCTTTGCAGTAGCTACAACGGAACGATATTGCAGGAAGATCTATATGCTATATCCTATATGCCAATTCATTCATCGTTCCTAATCATATGTGGTGCATGCACCAAATCGAGCCTTGTCATGTGCCCTAGCTTAGATGCTGTACGTGTCAAGTACCCATGCTAAGTACGCACTTGAGGTCATCTAATGGCCATTTGTTTACTTAGCGTACGTAGTGGGTGCCTTGCAAACAACGCAAATGATGACTCCACAATGGTGCCGCATATGGGAGCATGTGGCTGACGCCGCAGCATTCCCATCTACAGACTAGATTCATATGACTTGTAGCCAATTTAATGCGCTAAGGAAAGGCGCTTTGTGTTCTGATTAGCTGGGAACAATTAACAGAAACTTATGGGGTGTACTTGTTGTGGTTCTAAGTCTAACAGTAGTGTAGGGGGTACTAAAGGAGAGGCGAGATCCTAGCTATGGTGTAGTTGTTCATGCAAGTGTTTTACGAGTTCAGGCCCTTCTCGGAGGAAGTAACAGCCCTACGTCTCGGTGCCCGGAGGCGGTCGACTAGATTATATGTGTAAGAGTTACAGGGGTGCGAACCCTTCTGCCTGTGGAGGGGGGTGGCTTATATAGAGTGCGTCAGGACCCCAGCCAGCCCAAGTAGCAGAGAGTTCTTTTTTTTTCAAGGGATGCGTCAAGGTTGACGCATCAGGATCATAGATAGAGAAAGTGGTCAGAAGAAAAGGCCATTGTTGTTAGTACAACCCTACGGGTGCTAGAGCCCTAAAGAATCCACACGCGGATTACTCGCTCTCGTCCCTCCTATCTACCATACAAATGACTGAGCCACGTTCACGCAGCAGGCCAGCCGCTCTCCAATCCTGAGACTCTAACTCGATCTTAACAAGAAGGTCGTCCACAGATGGTGACGCGCCATTGAAAACAATGTCGTTTTGGTGCTTCCATAACATCCATAACACCAGGGTTATCACCGTCCACGCCTCCTTCCTGAATTGATTTTGGGGGTTGAGAGTAGTCCACCATTCGACAAGCTTTGAATCTGCGGACGGCGTCCAATCCGGCCTACTCCATGTGTTCATGACCTTGGTCCATACCTGCCTTGCTAGAACACATCCGAGAAGCAAATGGTCCAAGGTCTCAGGCAGCTGATCACAGAATGGGCATGCCGATGGGTGCGGCAACTGCCGTCGCTGAAGTCTATCTGCTGTCCAACATCGGTTCCGTGTCGCGAGCCACGTGAAAAACTTGCAAGCAGGGGGGGCCCTGCATCTCCATACCTGCACTGCTCCCGCGCTCTCTATTCGGCCCGCAAAGTGGGCGCGATATGCCGATCGCGCAGAAAATGTTCCTGAGCTCTCCCAAGTCCAGGCAATGGCATCCTCAATGCCCGGTCGCAGTTCAACATGTTGGGTTAGGTCCACCAGCGCCATGAACTCGAACAAGGCCTGCGTTCCCATGTCCGGGGACATATCTTGCCACCATCCAGCGGTGAGGGCCTGCTTGACTGTGATCTGCCGCCCACGCTTCTTTACCATAGCATAGAGGTGTGGCAAG
The DNA here is from genome assembly GCF_002162155.2 of Triticum dicoccoides. Lineage (NCBI taxonomy): Eukaryota > Viridiplantae > Streptophyta > Magnoliopsida > Poales > Poaceae > Triticum > Triticum dicoccoides. The sequence continues at coordinate 732,504,510 of NC_041383.1, read as the reverse complement.
GTGTCCTCGATGCGGCCATCAGAGAGCCACCAATCTGTCCAAAATCGGGCCATCTCCCCATCTCCAAGCGTGCACCTTGTCGCTGCCTTGTATATTCCCATCGATTCATCGGATACTTGTATGTTAAACTCACTCCACGGCCTGGTGGAGTCGGTCCTCTGTAACCATGGCCATCGTGCCCTAAGTGCAAAGTTCAGGTAGCGCAAGTTCGGAACACCGAGGCCGCCATGCTCCTTGGGCGAGCAAACCTGGTTCCATGCAACGATGCAGTGTCCTCCATTCACCTCGCGTCGCCCTTTCCATAGGAAACCACGGCAAATCTTGTTCGCGGCAGTAATAGTTTTGATTGGCAGGTCAAGTGCCATCATCGCGTGAATTGGCATGGACATCAAGGTAGATCTAAGCAGCTCGAGTCGTCCAGCCCGATAAAGCAGTCTCGCCTGCCAAGCAGGTAGCTTGTCAGCCATCTTGTCAACCATGTATTGGAGCTGAGCTGCCGTGATCTTACGTAGCCCCAAAGGCAGCCCAAGGTATCTACACGGCCAGCCCAACACCTGGCACTCCATCTCAGCTGCGATCAACTGCTTCTGCTCGTCGGAGCATCTTATTGGGTGGGCGGAGCACTTTGTCAGGTTAGTGCTGAGACCGGATGCAACACCAAAGTCATACAGCAACGCAGCACACGCCCTGAGACTTTGCACATCCGGCTTAATGAACGTGATCACGTCATCCGCATAGATGGAGGTGCACTTCCGAACGCCGGTGGTCGCAAGAGGCGTCAGAATCCCTGCCGCCATGGCCTTGTAGAACATACGTTGCAGCCCCTCCATGACAAGGACAAACAAGAGGGGGGAGACCGGATCTCCTTGCCGCAAACCTTGTCGATTGTAAATGACCTCTCCCGGAACGCCATTGAGTAGCACTCTAGTGGAGGACGAAGCTAGGAGGCCAGAGATCCATGCCATCCATTTATTGCCGAATCCCATGTGTCGGAGGATCTCCAGAAGGAATGCCCAGTGCACGGTGTCGAAGGCTTTAGTAATGTCAAGCTTAAGCATCACGGCCTCTCGCCTCGCCGCGTGAAGCTTTCTGGCCAACCCTTGCACCATCATGTAATTATCATGCAACCATCTTCCTTGAATAAAAGCACCTTGGTGCGTTCCGACCAACTCTGGGACGTCCGGGGCCACACGTGTTGCCAACACCTTGGCAACAAGTTTCGGGAAACTATGGATCAAGCTGATGGGGCGAAACTCCCGGATCTCCATGGCTGCAGGCGTTTTGGGCAGGAGAGTAATAAGAGCCTGGTTAATGGACGTGAGGCCGCGGAAATCCATCCTGCCAAAAGTCTGGAAGGCCGCCATGACATCATCTTTTATGATCCGCCAGCAGCTCAAGTAAAACCGTGCTGGAAAGCCATCAGGCCCTGGCGCCTTGTCAAGCTCCTGAGCACGAATGGCTGTCCAGATCTCCTCCTCAGTGAACTCAATTTCAAGGTGACTCATGTCCTTGCGGGGCAGCCCTAGCTCATCCAAATCGAGTGTGAACTCCCGGTCTGTGGTGTCTCCAAGCAGGTTAGAGAAGAAAGAATCGACAGCCTCTGCCATAGACTCATGGTCAGTCGTAACCACGCCATCCACTTTGAGCTTGGTAATGAAATTCTTGCGCCTCCTATTGCTTGCATGCGCATGGAAGAACTGTGTGCACGCGTCCCCTTCCCGCAAGAAAAGAATCCGGGATCTCTGGCGGGCAATCGTCCGTTCGAGGGAGGCCAGCCCAAGCAACTTGCCTTTTAGCAACCTCCGCAGCCCGATTTCATCATGAGATAAAGCACGGCTCTCCATGGCGACATCTAACCGAAGAATGACCTCATTCGCAATGCGAATTTGCTGCTTGACACTTCCCACATACTTGCTGCTCCAGCGTGAAAGATGTTTGGCAGTTGTTCTAAGCTTGGCCGCCAATCGTTTGTACGGGTTTTGTATGAATGGTTGACTGCCCCACGCTTGTCTGACCACGTCTTGGAAGCCCTCAATTCTCGTCCAGAAAGCCTCAAAGTGGAAGCGTCTCCCCCGTGGTAGGTTTGCCTCAAGTACCAGATGTAATGGGCAATGATCTGATGTGCTGGTACTGAGCGCAGAGAGGAAAGATGCAGGGTGCATCGCCTCCCACTCCACCGAAACGAAAACCCGGTCAAGCTTTTCGAGAGTGGCCTCCCTCCGTTCATTAGACCAAGTGTATCTACGGCCATTGAGATAGAGCTCCTTCATGTCGAGGTCCGAAATGCATCTCCTAAAGCGGCCCATCATCCGACGATTGATCCTGTCATTGCTCTTGTCCGACGGGTCCAAAATGAGATTGAAGTCGCCGGCAAGCATCCAGGGGCCTGCATGCAATTCTCTGACATCCTTAAGCTCTTGCATGAAAAGCACTTTGTCCGTATCCTCCTGGGGTCCATAGACTCCAGTTAACCACCAACCGGGTGATCCCTAGAACTGCACCCACGCCGTGGCCGTGTTTTGCGTGATGTGTGGATTTGTCAACTGCGCACATGCAGATTTGGCTGCCAATAGGACGCCACCACAAGTGCCAATCGCTGGCACGTAAAAGAACACATCAAAGGCCGGGCCAAGACATTGCCGCACCACCATTATGTTTACGTCTTGGAGTTTCGTTTCCTGAAGACAAACTACACTCGCGCCTGAGCTCGAAATGACGTTATTTATTGCATTGCGTTTCGCCGGGCTATTCAAGCCGCAGACATTCCACACCACTATCACTTGACTTGGGTCAGCCATAGGAAAAGGCCTACAAGCAACCTACAACAGGTGCACACACTAAAGTGTGTCACACTCCATCCCTCTGCCAAGCGGCAGCACATCCGCCTGCCACCCAAAGAGTCCAACGATTGCCGCAATGTGTGACTGTTGCAACGGTCTCGAGAACAGCTGCAGGTATGCCTGCATGGCCTCCTCGCCAATCACCTCTCCTTCTCTTGCGATTCCGAGCTGAACCATGAGCGTGCGCTGCTGGGTTTTTACTGATGCCCCGCTACGAAGCCGACTATTGATCCTCATACTGCGACGGACGACCGATGGAGGTGTTGGACGTCTCCGTTTGTTCCTGGTCACAGCTGGCCTTGACAGCACCGGCGTGATCTTCTTTCTATACTTGGACCTGAACCTCGCTATAGAGCTGTTGATTGATCTCGTCGATCTTGTGACTGAGCACCTATCCTCCATGGTCCTTGCATCCGACAAGCTCACCAGAAAAGTGTCCAGGACATTTCCTTGGCCACAATCCGCACCCGTGGCATGCTGACCGGACTCGCTACTTTCCCCAGCGTGGAGGGAAGCGGGCTGGGACAGCGCTTGATTTGAAATTTGAATCATATCAGTTCTATCCAGAGACAACTGTCGTTGGTCATCGTCCCAGCCTTGGCCATGTACGATCTGCAACCTTTGTGCCAGCGTTGCCGAACCGCTGTTCCTTTTGCTGTTTACCACTCCACAGTTAGGCGTTGCCGGCTCCACCACATTCCCGCCCCTGCCGAGGGCAGGTGTTGAGCAACCATCGGCAAGTGGGGGATCTGGAATCGTCGGGATCAGTCCAGCTCCACACACCTTGGTCAAAAGCGCGGTGCTGACTAGGGCGTGGGGCTCCTCCCTTTCCACCTCAGCCGTCCTCAGGACCGACACGTGATGCTGATGCTGATGCTGGCCCTCCCTGCGAGCGGAGGGGGGAACCGTTTCCACCTCGTCGACGGCGGCCGCAAGAACCGTCACCGCCGCGTCTGGCACCTCCGGCTCACCCTCACCGGCAGCCACCTCGTGCACCTGACTGACCCGCGGCGTCCAAGGCGCCACCACCAATGGCAGGTCAACTGCAACCCGCCGGTGACCCGAAGCATCACCTCGCCTCGTCGGCTGCCGCCGCCGCGTGCCCGTGCCGTCCGGCATCCCTCTTGTGTATGTGAAGCGGCGCCTGGTGTGTCGAGCGCCACCCAAACCTTCAGGATCCGCGTCGGGATGGTCGAATTCATCATCGCCATCTCCATCGTCGCCGGAAGAGGGACCAGAGCTCTGCACCGTATTCTCCGTATTCACTATGTGAATGGTAACCTTGTATTCCAGCATCGCCTTCTCGAGAGGCACCAACGCATCAGCAGGCAAGACGAGGCCGTCGGCGATCTCCACTTCCATCGCCTCGTCGGGCTCCTCCACCAGAATGAGCTTCTCCCTGGGCAGAGCAGAGGGATCATCCGTCCAAGCGTAAACCTCGAAGCTGCTGAGATCCGCCCGGCTAGCAGTCTGCGTGCCAAGACGCTCAACCCATGCCGACGAGCCAAGCACGAACTGAGCCGTCGAACGACTCCACACATGCGGTGGAATATTCTCCATGTCGATGCGAACTCTGTAGTGGAACATCCGGCGGACGGCCTGCAATTGCCTATTCCACGGGGCAAACCTTAGTGAGAAACCACGGCCTTGCACCTCACCGGCGTTCGCGACAGTATCCCGCGCCACCCGAGAGCCGAAAACCAGCAGAAAGTCCGCCGGCCAGAAGCGATGCACCGAGAACGAATCCGCAGCCTCTGGCACAGTTGACTCCACCTTCGCCAGCACCGCACTCGGAGAAACCCGCGGACGGCCACCCATGACCATGACAACCAAACTCCATCGCAAAGCATCCTCCGTCGCCACCACCTCCGGACTGCGCGGGATGATAACGCGCTCGATCACCGGCCTGTCTGACGGCGATCCCGGCCGCGCCCGTCTGCTGGACTCACCAATCTCCGGCGCCGCAGCCGGCGGCCGCTCCGAGGGCACCCTGCCAGTGGTGACCACTGCAGGGCCCAAGCGAGCGTGCGCCGGTGTCCCGCGCTGCCGCGGCAGCCCGTCCCCAGCAGATGAACGGCCGTGCTCCGAGGGCACCCTACCAGTGGTGACCACTGCAGGGCCCAGGCGAGCATGAGCCGGCGTGCTCCGCTGCTGGAGAGGCGGAGGCGAACGAGCGAGGGGTGGGGTCGGAGAAGGGGAAGGGGAGGGCCCGACGCGGGTGCCAAGTCGCTCCCTGATGGGGCGCGGGTTGGCCGCCGGAGGGGAGTGCGAGCGGGGGTTGCGGCACTCACGAGCGATGTGCTCTGGTCTGCGGCAGCGAAGACAGACCCTCTCGTTGGTGCACATGGCAGCAACATGCTCCTCACTCAGGCAGTTGAAGCAGAGCCCGGCAAGGTCCGGCGGCAGGTCGGAGCGGATATTGATGGACGGAAGTGGCGCGGGGGCCGGAAGACGACGAGGACGGCGGCGCTTGCGGCCCGCCGTCTGCCAACCACCCCGCCCGCCCAGGAGCGGCGCCTCCTCGCGAACGACGATGGAGGAGAGGCGCGGCCCGGGGGCCCGGGGCGGAGATGGCAGCGCAGGAGGCGGCCGCGGCGCCGGCGTAGGGGGGGGAGGCCACACGGGGTGGGGAAGGCGGAGGCGCCGGAGACGCTGAGGGCGAGCCGCTCCGCAGCACCTCACAGTAGGAGCGCACAGGGCCGCAGTCCTCGTCCTCCGATGAGGACATGTCTCCCCAACTCGCAGGGCTAGCCATGCCCAGATGCGGAAGCACAGACTCGGGGGTGGACGCCGGGGCCGGGGTGGCCGTCGGCGGGGGGCGGCTGGACGCCGGGACTGGAGAAGCAGCCGGTGGCTGGTGGACGCCGCCGCCGGAGTGGTGGGCGGCGGTCGGCAGGCTAGGCGGCGGTCGGCAGGCTGGACGCCGGCTGGTTTAACCACAACAAGGTGTTCCAAGTAGCAGAGAGTTCAATGTACATAAAGGCCAGACGTTACTGGTAACGCCTTACATAAAGTGATATCATGGCCATCAAAACTACTTAATAACAGACCGTTTGGCTGTAGAGTGACCTTAGACCTTCAGGTGGTCGAGTGAGTCTTCATGGTCGACTGTCTTCGAGTCCGTCGAGTGGAATCCTTCTAGGTCGACTGAAAGGTAGTTTCTTCTAAAGATGTCCTTGGGTAGGGTACTTTGGTCAGGTCCGTGACCCTACCCTAGGTACATGACTTCATCATTAGCCCCCGAATGGATCGAGGTTTGAGTGAGGAAGGAGTTGAGAATTCTTCCGACCCCTCTTTTTGTGATATGAGTATGTCTTCTTCTGGATCAATGACCTTAGGTGACGGCACCAACTTCTTTGTCAGTCGCCTTGATCCATTCTTTATATTAGTCGAGTGACTTTTTTATACTTGGAGATCTCCGAGCGACGGATCAGAGGAAATCTTCAGTCTGACAAGTTGCTCTGCTGTTCGCGGATTTAGCGGGATCTGAATTTCGGGAAGCGCGTGGGGCGGAGGAAGCCGCAGTACTCAGATGGGATAAGGCAGGGACGCCTCGATTTCTGCGCCACCTTTTTTGCCACGTATCGCGCGCACGACTGTTGCGGGATTTGACAGGATCGCCCGGGTCTACCAGTCAGCCACTCGAAAGAGACTTCATATAAGGCACCGGACGAGGGTTTTTCAAACAGTGCACCCTCAATCTCTTCTCCCTCTTCCTCGAACACACCCGCTGCGCCCGCTTCCACCTCCGTCTCGCTGCTCCTAGCGCGCCTCGCAGGCGATGATGGTGAAGGAAAAGACGGCGGCTTTGGAGCGGCCGAAGAAGGCGACGGTGAAGGCGAAGGGGAGAGCGCCTAGTCGGGGTGGATCTTCGTCGCGGTCAGGCATGCCGCAAGGCTGGATCCAGGGAGACAGGATCCGCTCGACCATCACCCAGAAGGACCTCAACGACCTGGCCAACGAAGGACTGATCCCCCATGGGTCAGCAAGGCTTCCGGGGAAGGAGTGGCAGCCGCAGCCTCAAGAAGGTGAGTGTGTCCTCTTAGCCACCCATGTAGATCGCGGTTTTTCTCTGCCGCCGAATCTTTTCTTCCGAGGGTTTCTAAACTTCTTTGGTGCACAACTCCACCACTTCACACCCAATTCCATTGCCTACCTCGTCGCTTTCGTGTCTTTGTGCGAAAACTTCTTGTGTTGCCGGCCGCACTGGGGCCTTTTCAAACACATTTTCACTTGTCGCTCTCAGACGGTGAAAAAGGCTAACCCGAATAACGAGAGGACCCAAGTAATCCAGATGTGTGGGGGTCTTGGGGTTCAGATGAGGAGTAAGAGTGCCTTTCCAGCCATGACCCTTCCCGAGTCAGTTTGAGGGTGACAGTCGACCTGGTTCTACTGCCAAGACCAGTCGACGCCAGGGCAGTCGACTGGCCTCCCCCCGTTTTCCATGGACCGAGTGAACAAGCTATCTTCTCTGAAGGTGCTTCCAGAGGAGAAGGCTCAGGTTAGGATGTTGATGTAGCGCGTGGTCCAGCTCATTCGCGATGGAGTGATGGGCATGGACCTTCTAGAGGTTTTCCTTCGACGGCGCATTCAGCCACTTCAGTACCGGGGCCATCTAATTTGGTTGTACTCTGGTACTGAAGACACCACTCGGGTCCACCCGGAGGAGGTCGACGATGTCACTCTGGAGAGGTGGATGACCGCCATCACGGGAAACAGAGATAATCCTCGTGGAGCAAGGAGGATCCCACCACTCGACCAGTCCTACGAACCAGACAAGGTCTGACTATATTTCTCTGACTTGTGATTCTGTTTTCTTCATTCTGCTTTGCTGCAGTTTAGTCAACTGACCTTTATCTTGTTTGTTGTCTTCTAGGTCACAACCGAGATGTATTCAATGCCCAACGGGGCGCAAGAACAGGCCGAAGAAGAAGAAGGAAGTGGAGGTGAAAGTCAGGAGGAGTGGGAGTCGGACGGCGACGAAGGTGAAGAAGATGTCGGCTCTGATGAGGAGGAGGAGGAGGAAGAGGAGGAGGCAGTCGAGCCTCCTCGTACTGAAAGACGGTCCAAGCTCGCCCATGATCCTGCGGTCGAGCGAGGCAAGGGAGTCGTGCCTGCTGGGCAGTCGACCAAACGCCCTCGGACGACTTCTCCGGCGCCGACTGAGAAAGCATCGAAGCAACCCCGAGCGGCACCGACAAAACTGGCGAAGGCTCTACCAAAGATGAGGATGGAGATTCCGACTGTTTCTAGGTAACGGCATAACTCATGTTTTCTCTTTCAACATGGATATATTCTTGGTCGACTCGATTGCTGACTCACTGATTTCTGAAAATCACAGAGCTGCTACTTCTGAGACCTCAGCCAGGCATGACGATCAAGAAATGGAGGATGCTGCCACTTCCAATCCTGGTATGATCTGTGCAGTTTCACTTTCGGTCGATCGGATTTTCATTTTTAAATCTGAACCTTTTCTGTAGCTCCACCTAGAATTATCATTGACCTCCCTGACGACGACGATGATGAGCCACTGAGGCAAAGGAGGAACAGGAAAGCGTCTGCTTGCAAGACTGCTCAGGTTGCGTCAGCGCCTGAGACGTTGGTTCCGGAGGGGGGCAATGTTGCTCGGGCTACCGTGTCCTTTGCGGTGCCGTTGACGAGTGCCCGCCCTCCATCGTCGAGTGCTGATCCACCTTCACTGTTCTCCACACACCACGTCCCGGAGGACCAAGCAGGTGCTGCCAAGGAAGCCATACGCCAGGCGGGGGTCATGATGGAGCAGGTGAAGGCGATCCGAGACGCCAGCCAAGCAGCTTATGATGCAAGTTCAGCTCTCCAGAGCAATGTCCAGGTTAGTTAACCACCGCCTGTTCTGTTAGGATATGATACCTGACAATTTTTCTTTCGGAACATGTTAATACTTGTCATACACCCACTGGGTGTGTCGATTGAAAAGTCTGGATTAGTGGGGGCACGCTGAGTGCACCCACTGGGTATAGTCCCCGAGACTACGGTGGACTGCTGGCAGTCGACTGTAGTCTTTATGTCTTGAATTTTTTAGTTTCTTCACTCGATCTGGTCGAATGGAATCATGAAACTAGTGGGGCACGCTGAGTGCACCCACTGGGTGTAGTCCCCAAGACCGTGGTCGACTGCTGGTAGTCATCTATGGTCTGAAGAAAACTTTGCTCTCTTTTTTTTTGTCTAACTGCTGGCAGTTAGCTACTTTCGGTCGACTGATCGATCCGAGCCGATAGAACCAGTGGGGGCACGCTAAGTGCACCCACTGGGTGTAGTCCCCGAGACTACAGTCGGAATTTTTGGTTCGGCTGCAGTCTTAGAAATGCTACGATTTTTCTCTTAGTCACTCGGAAATGACCTGTCTTTGATGTCTGTCGACTGATTTTTCATAGAAATCTTGCGAGCTTGTGGCTCGTTATACTGAGTTGGAGAACAAGCATATCCAGCTCGAACTTGATCTGAAGCTTGTCCAGGAGAAATTCACGAAGGCGAAGGAGGAGGCAAAAGGTATGTTTGGTGAGAACCTTGACGACTACTCTTGTTTGTTGTCCATTCCTGAGTCTGACCTCACTGTTATTTCGTAGATAAACTAAGGGATGCTCTAAAGAAGAAGGACCTTGACCTCGCCGAGGCGCAGAAAGCGGCTTCGAACAAGACGAAACTCGCAGAAGAAAAGTTGGCTTCAATCAGCAAACTTGAAGAGGAGAATACCAATCTGAGAGCTGCTCTCGACATGGCCAACCAGGAGGTCACTCGACTGAAGAATGACAAGATGGTCCTGAGTGACAAGGCTAGCGAACTAGTGGGAAAGAAGAACGACTTAGAAGCTTATCTGGGAGGGCTCGCTAAGAAGTTATTCCTCATGCTCGAAGGTAACCTCTTATATCCGACTGGCAATCACTAACTTAGTGTGTGGACGTTAACTTATCCTTGGATCGTATCCACAGAATTCTGCCAAAACTTTGAAGAGGAGACTAGTCGAGTGGAGACTCACTTAGATCCCATCAACTCTCCTGTGAAGGATGAAGCCGCCATGAACGTGCTCCGTCTCGAGTCTCGCGTTGCTGTCGTGGTCGACTATCTTGCGAGGCTGAAGGTTGCAACATCCCGCATCGACACAGCACTTTGGCCAGGAGAAACACTTCAGAACGATCTCGAGTCTCTGATGACTCGACTGAACGAAATTCCAAGTCCAGTGCAAGAATGGAAAAAAATCTTCTGCCAGGTGTGGTGCCGACGTTGCTCTGTCTCTGGTCCGTGTTCACTGGAAGGATGCGCGAGAGGACAAGCTGGTGTCTCTCAAAGTGGCCAATACCAAGAAGCACGACTTCCAATCTTTCATGGAGACCTTCATTGCTGCTGCCACTCGGATCGCAGATGGAATCGACCTGGACGAGTTCGTTGCGCCTTCCAGTCCTCCACAGGATGAGTAAAAAACTTCTATGCTCGGTGCTTTAAATTTGCCTCGGAATGCTGAGTGGTTTTTGTAACCGATAAACTTTAACAGGCTCGGTGCCTGAGCACTTCTGGATCCGTAAGACGTTATCTGAACATAGGTTTGCCGTTGAATATGTTTGCTTCTGCCTTCCAACGATCATCGTCCTTTGCTTGGAATATATACTAGTGTTTGTGATGCTCTTTTGCAGGTAGGGACGAAGCACAAATTGCAATCGACTTGTAGTCATCATGCTTGGGCGAGCACTGGGCTGCAGCCAAGCCCCCGAGTGGGAGGTTTGCTCTCCACTCGGTGGGATTTTCAAAAACTTAGGCGAGCACTGGGCTGCAGCTAAGCCCCCGAGTGGGAGGTTTGCTCTCCACTCGGTGGGATTTTCAAAAACTTAGGCGAGCACTGGGCTGCAGCTAAGCCCCCGAGTTGGAGGTTTGCTCACCATTCTGTAGGATTTTCAAAAACTTAGGCGAGCACTGGGCTGCAGCTAAACCCCCGAGTGGGAGGTTTGCTCACCACTCGGTAGGATTTTCGAAAACTTAGGCAAGCAC
>NC_041383.1:732481752-732493221 GCF_002162155.2 Triticum dicoccoides | reverse complement strand
ACTGGGCTGCAACTAAGCCCCCGAGTGGGAGGTTTGCTCACCACTCGGTAGGATTTTCAAAAACTTAGGCTAGCACTGGGCTACAGCTAAGCCCCCGAGTGGGAGGTTTGCTCTCCACTCGGTGGGATTTTCAAAAACTTATGCGAGCACTGGGCTGCAGCTAAGCCCCCGAGTGGGAGGTTTCCTCACCACTCGGTAGGATTTTCAAAAACTTAGGCGAGCACTGGGCTGCAGCTAAGCCCCCGAGTGGGAGGTTTGCTCACCACTCGGTAGGATTTTCAAAAACTTAGGCGATCACTGGGCTGCAGCTAAGCCCCCGAGTGGGAGGTTTGCTCTCCACTTGGTAGGATTTTCGTGGTGTACCTCCGAAGGAGAAGATAGCAGTCGACCTGCGCTTCATCCTCCTCACGGAGCGCATGTTGTATTTGTGGCGTAGCTCGGAAGGAGAAGGTAGGAGTCGACCTGCGCCTCATCCTCCTTGCGGAGCGCACGTTGTATTTGTGACGTAGCTCGGAAGGAGAAGGCAGTAATCGACCTGCGCTTCGTCCTCCTTGCGGAGCGCACGTTGTATTTTATACTTAGGCGAACACTAGGTTGCAGCTAAGCCCCCGAGTGGGAGGCTGGCTCACCACCCGACAGGATTTGGTTTAAACTTAGGCGAGTACTTGGAGTGCAGCTAAGCCTCCGAGTGGAAGGCTGGCTTACCACTCGGTAGGATTTTGTTTTAACTTAGGCGAAACGGATTCGCAGCTAAGCCTCCGGTGGAAGGCTGGCTTACCACTCGGTAGGATTTTGTTGAAACTTAGGCGAAACGGATTCACAGCTAAGCCTCCGAGTGGGAGGCTGGCTCACCACTCGGTAAGATTTTTTTTTTACAAACTTAGGCGAAACGGATTCGCAGCTAAGCCACCCAATGGGGGACTGATTTGTGTGAACAAAAGTAACAACAATCACTGGGAAAATAATAAAACTCTTGTCTTTGATAAATAAACTACAGAAGTACTTTTATTACAACTCATCCGAGTGAATACTTAAGTATAAAAGGGGCGGAGCAGATCCGCATTCCAAGCTCGTGGCTCGTCAATCTGGCGATCGATGTTGTAAAGACGGTATGCTCCATTGTGAAGAACTTTGGTAACAATGAAGGGGCCTTCCCAAGTAGGGGCAAGTTTGTGCGGCTTCTGTTGGTCCACTCGGAGGACCAAGTCTCCTTCCTGGAAGGCTCGACTCTTCACATTTCTGGCGTAGAATTGGCGCAAGTCTTCCTGATAGATGGTCGACTGGATCATGGCCATCTCTCTTTCTTCTTCCAGAAGGTCGACTATGTCCTGCCGGGCTTGTTCTGCTTCGACTTCAGAGTAGAGCTCGACTCGCGGTGCATTGTGAAGCAGGTCACTTGGCAGAATCGCTTCAGCTCCGTAGACCAGAAAGAACGGAGTTCTCCCAGTCGACCGATTTGGAGTAGTCCTCAATCCCCAAAGAACTGATGGAAGTTTGTCGACCCACGCGCCTGCTGCGTGCTTGAGGTCACGCATCAACCGGGGTTTCAGTCCCTTGAGAATTAGGCCGTTTGCTCTTTCTGCTTGTCCATTCGACTGGGGGTGGGCGACTGAAGCGTAGTCGACTCGAGTGCCTTGAGAAGCGCAGAAGGCTCTGAACTGATCGAAATCGAAGTTCGACCCATTATCAGTGATGATGCTATGCGGAACTCCATATCTGAATATCAATTCTCTGATGAAGCTGATGGCAGTGCCAGCATCAAGATTTTTAATGGGCTTGGCTTTGATCCACTTGGTGAACTTGTCGACTGCCACCAGTACATGGGTGAAGCCGCTCCTGCCAATTCTCAGTGGTCCAACCATATCTAACCCCCAAACAGTGAAAGGCCAGACGATTGGAATGGTCTTCAAGGCTGAGGCGGGCTTGTGTGACATATTGGAGTAGAACTGACATCCTTCACATTTGTCGACTATCTCTTTCGCCATTTCATTTGCTCTGGGCCAGTAAAATCCTGCTCGGTATGCTTTAGCCACGATGGTCCGAGAGGACACATGATGGCCACAGGTCCCCGAGTGGATGTCGTTGAGAATCATTCGACCCTCTTCCGGTGTTATGCATTTCTGGCTGACTCCAGTCGCGCTTTCTCTGTACAACTGTCCCCTCATGACAGTAAAGGCCTTGGATCGACGGACAATCTGCCGAGCCTCTTCTTCATTCTCTGGGAGCTCTTTCATTAGGATATACGCGATGTAAGGCACTGTCTAGTCGGGAGTGATAACCAGAACTTCCATGATTAAGTCAACCACGGCTGGGACCTCAACTTCAGTCGGATCCGTGGCACTTTTTGGCTGCAGGGCTTCTTCGGTGAAAGGATCTTCTTGAACTGACGGCGTGTGAACATGCTCCAAAAACACGCCACTAGGGATGGCTTCTCTTTTGGAACCTATCTTCGCCAAGTCATCAGCTGCTTGGTTTTTCAGTTGGGGAACATGATGGAGCTCTAATCCCTCGAATTTCTTCTCCAGCTTTCTGACTGCATTGCAGTAACCAGTCATAGCTGGGCTTCTGACGTCCCACTCCTTCATCACTTGGTTAACCACCAAATCCGAGTCACCATAGACCATGAGGCGCCGGACGACGAGTGAAATGGCCATACGCAACCCATACAAAAGTGCTTCATATTCTGCTTCATTGTTGGAAGAGTCAAAGTGAATCTGGAGTACGTATCTGAGCTTATCTCCTCGGGGAGAAACCAACACTACCCCGGCACCGGAACCCCTCAGCATTTTAGAACCATCAAAGAACATAGTCCAGTGCTCCGAGTGAACTTGAGTCGGTAACTGCTGTTCAGTCCACTCGGCAAGGAAATCTGCTATTGCTTGGGACTTGATAGTTTTCTTTGCCTCAAATCTGATATCAAGGGGAAGGAGTTCAATCGCCCATTTTTCCACTCGACCAGTTGCATCTCTGTTGTGCAGAATCTCTAATAAGGGGGCGTCGCTGACGACTGTGATGGTATGGTCAGAGAAGTAGTGAGCAACTTTCTTCGTGGTCATATAAATCCCATATGCAAGCTTCTGATAATGAGGGTATTGTTGCTTTGATGGGGCCAGGACTTCAGAAATATAGTATATTGGGTGCTGAACTTTGAAGGTTTTCCCTTCTTCTTCCCGCTCGACTGTAAGTACTGTACTGATGACTTGTCCTGTGGCTGCAATGTAAAGCAGCAAAGGCTCTTTGCTGATCGGGGCAGCAAGCACCGGCTGGGTGGAAAGCAGGGTTTTTAACTCTGCAAATGCTGCGTCAGCTTCAGGAGTCCACTCGAACTTGTCTGACTTCTTCATCTGTCGGTAAAGAGGCAATGCCTTCTCACCGAGACGAGAGATGACTCGACTTAAAGCGGCCAAGCAACCAGTAAGCTTCTGAACATCGTGCACATGCACAGGTCGTTTCATTCGGAGTATAGTGCCCACTTTCTCTGGGTTTGCATCGATTCCTCGTTCGGAAACGAGAAAACCGAGTAACTTTCCGCCAGGAACTCCAAATGTGCATTTGGATGGATTAAGCTTGATATCATACCTCCTGAGGTTGGCAAATGTTTCAGCGAGGTCAGTCAGCAGGTCGAAACCTTTCCGTGACTTGACCACAATGTCATCTATGTATGCTTCCACATTCCAACTGATTTGAGTGAGCAAACACTTCTGAATCATCCTCATGAACGTGGCTCCGGCATTCTTGAGGCCGAATGGCATGGTGACATAACAGAAGCACCCAAATGGGGTGATGAAAGCTGTCTTGATCTCATCGGGTCCATACAGACGGATCTGATGGTACCCGGAATAGGCGTCTAAGAAAGACAGTCGCTCACATCCCGCAGTCGAGTCGACTATTTGATCGATGCGGGGAAGAGGAAAATGATCTTTCGGGCAGGCCCGATTGATATGTTTAAAGTCAATGCACATGTGAAGTGAGTTGTCCTTTTTGGGGACCATGACAACATTGGCGAGCCACTCGGAGTGGTAAATCTCTCGGATAAACTCTACTGCTAAGAGCCGAGCCACCTCTTCGCCAATAGCCTTCCTTTTCTGGACGGCGGACCGTCGCAGATGTTCCTTGACAGGTTTTGCCTTTGAATCGACTCGCAGACGATGCTTAGCCAGCCCCCTGGGTACACCTGGCATGTCAGAAGGTTTCCATGCAAAGATGTCACAGTTCTCACGGAGGAACTGGATGAGCGCTTCTTCCTATTTGGGGTCGAGTGTTGTGGAGATGTGAGTCGGAGCAGCGTTGGGGTCGGTCGGGTGGATGTGAACTGGTTTTGTCTCACCGGATGACTGAAATGCTAATTCCGTAGCGGGCTTCTTGGCTCGCAACAAATCACTCGGATCCGCATTCCTCTGGTGTTCCTGCCACTCTTCTTCCACCATCTGAGCATCGGCGATCTTTGAGCCTTTCTGGAAGCACTCTTCTGCCTTCTTGCGATTACCAGTAACAGTCATAACGCCCTTGGGGCCATACATCTTCAATTTGAGGTACACGTAACATGGTCGAGTCATAAAACGTGCATAAGTTGGCCTGCCCAAAATAGCGTGGTAGGCACTCTGGAAGTCTACAAACTCAAATGTCAGCTTTTCTTTGCGGAAGTACTTGGAATCACCAAAAACCACATCGAGAGCAATCTGGCCGAGTGATGCGACCTTCTTGCCAGGAATGACTCCATAGAAACTCATGTTGCTTGTGCTGAGTCTGGACATCGGAATGCCCATCCCTTTCAGCGTCTCAGCGTACAGTATATTCAAACTACTACCGCCATCCGTCAACACTTTAGTCAGTCGAGTGCCCTCAACGACTGGGTCGACCACCAGAGCTTGCCTCCCAAAGGTGGCTATGTGCGTCGGGTGATCAGACTGGTCGAATGTGATGGCCGTCTGAGACCACTTCAGATAATTGGGTGTTGCTGGAGCAACCATATTCACCTCTCGGTTTATAACTTTCAGTCGACTTTTGCTCTCAACGTCAGCAAAAATCACCAGAGTAGAATTGACATGAGGGTATTCCTCGTCACTATCTTCCTTGTCCTCAGCTTTGTCTGACTCCTTTTCCTTATCCTTGGTCTGTTTCCCCTGAAACTGCTGTATCAGAAGTCGACACTGTCGAGTGGTATGCTTCGGGTAAATGAAATTACCCTCTTCATCTTTCTTCGTGTGGATGTGACACGGCAAATCCATCACGTCATTTCCCTCTTTATCCTTCACTTTCTTGGGGTTCCAAGGTCCTTTGGGCTTTCCTTTGAACTTTCCTTGAGTCACGGCCAAGGTTTCTCCAGGAGCAGCTGGCTCGGCTTTCCGCTTTTGCTTCCGACTGGAGTTCCCTCCTCCGGTTTCCTGGGCGACTGACTTGTGCTTGCCGCTCCGGAGCCGATCCTCTTCCTCACCATTGGCATATTTGGTGGCTATCTCCATCATTTGAATCAGAGACATGTCTCCGGTTCGACCAAATTTCAGGCTTAGCACTCTGTACTTTACGCCTTCCTTAAAGGCGCAGACTGCCTGGTGATCAGATACATTCTCTACTGTGTGATGCAACGTGATCCATCTCTGGATGTAATCTCTCAGAGTCTCATTCGATTTCTGCACACACAAGATTGCAGCTCTGTCAGTCCTGTTGGTCGCTTGCATGTTCCTTCGAACGTTCTGATAAACACTCGGGAGAGGTCTTCCCATGTGTAAATGCTGCTGGGTGTCAACTGATTCAGCCATGCCCTGGCTGACCCTTCCAACATAAGAGGCAGATGTTTCATGGCCACCTCGTCATTTCCGCCGCCGATCTGGACAGCCACTCGGTAGTCTTCAAGCCAAGTATCAGGCTTAGACTCACCGTTGAACTTGCTGACTCCAGTCGCCAATTTGAAGTTGGGAGGAATCACTGTGGCTCGGATGGCTCTGCTAAAACACTCTGGTCCAGAGACATGCACTCGGCTGCTGGTGGGTACATCTCTGTTGTTGCCCTCTCTATGAGCTCTGTTCCGGTCGACCAGACCCTGAACGATGATGGATCTCGCATCAAAGCCTGGTTCCCTGGGGTCGACTGGGATTCTTCGTCCGCCACTGTGCTGGCGTCTATCATCCTGCTGTCGAGGCACATGGGATCCACCCCTTGGAGGAGGAGTGGGCGCTTGACGTCGATCGTTGCGATCGAATCGGTGATCATACTGCTCATGGTTCTTGTACTGATCGTGCCGGTCACCACGCCCTTCACGCCTCGGGGGCGATCTGGGGCTATGAGCCGACTGGACCGTATTCGCTGCCACAGATCAGCTGTGAATCCTGTTCCGCGACTGCGATACAGCTGAATTCTGATCTCCTGCTGCCCGGAGCAAATCTCTGATCTGCATCAAGCCTCTGCCAGCCTCCGACTGGGAAGGCTGAATTGACTCTGCTATATGGGCTGCAGCTGCTAAATTCTGAATCGGAGTTCGATATACCTGAGTCGGAGGTGGAAAGAGCTGGCGTCGACTGGAGTCAGGAATCCGTTGCCGCACGCGCTCGTCGAGTGCCCGCTGAAGGTTCTCTAGTCGAGTGCGCTCAGCCAAGTTGGCCAAGTGCGCGCCCTCCAAGGCACGAGCCTCAGGGGTTTCTCCAACGATTGGAGTGTGAAGCGCATCCATGTTCTGGCGACGAAGTTCTTCCCTCTGCAGCGAATTGAGGGGCTCGGGGAGGTATTCCTCATGGACGTGCGACGGATCGCCTCCACCGTTGCCTCCTTCGGCACCGGGAAAGCAGGGGGGAACATGTGGTCCGTTGACCATCAGGACCTCCGCCGTTGGATCACTGCCGCCGCACTCGGATGCAGTCTCTGTGGAGCTAGTCGACAGATCGAACAGGCCGTAGAGAGATTCGTCGAGCTCGATTGCCGCGACTTGGGCGGTGGTCGACTGGCGAGCCATCGCGTGCCTCACCCACCGCTGAAGCCTCGACCGACCGGAGCACTTACGTCGGCGGGAAGTTGGGAGGGAGGATGACACAAAAACCGGTCGATACTGGGTCGACGGTTGCCGCAGGAGGACACCGCGGACGCACGTGCGAAAGTGCGTCGCTCCGCGGACTGGGAGCGCGTCGACGTCGAGCGGAGCCTCCTGAAGCCAGGCAGAGTCGTCGGCGATGAACATGAGCGTGCCGAGACAGATCTCGCGGCCCTCAACCAAAACTCCGCCTGAAACCATGATGAAGGCGATCGGACAAAATTGCAACTTCTCCAATAAATCGCTAAGACACCTGCCCCACGGTGGGCGCCAACTGTCGTGGTTCTAAGTCTGACAGTAGTGTAGGGGGTACTAAAGGAGAGGCAAGATCCTAGCTATGGAGTAGTTGTTCATGCAAGTGTTTTACGAGTTCAGGCCCTTCTCGGAGGAAGTAACAACCCTACGTCTCGGTGCCCGGAGGCGGTCGACTGGATTATATGCGTGAGAGTTACAGGGGTGCGAACCCTTCTGCCAGTGAAGGGGGGTGGCTTATATAGAGTGCGCCAGGACCCCAGCCAGCCCACGTAGCAGAGAGTTCAATGTACATAAAGGCCAGGCGTTACTGGTAACGCCTTACATAAAGTGATATCATGGCCATAAAGACTACTTAATAACAGACCGTTTGGCTGTAGAGTGACCTTAGACCTTCATGTGGTCGAGTGAGTCTTCATGGTCGACTGTCTCCGAGTCCGTCGAGTGGAATCCTTCCAGGTCGACTGAAAGGTAGTTTCTTCTAGAGATGTCCTTGGGTAGGGTACTTTGGTCAGGTCCGTGACCCTATCCTAGATACATGACTTCATCAGTACTCGAGCCTCTCAAATCTAATCTTAGTATGATGCAAGAACATGCGTGGAGGCGGCAATCAGAAGCAGTACTGGATAGTACTTTGATAGTCTACGGTTTTTTTTGTTTTTTTTGTGGTGTTTGATAGTCTACGGTTAGTACAACTAAGCACCAGAAAGGACGATGGATGCATCTGCCCCACTCTTGTGTGTATCAGAGAGAGAGAATATATTTAGCGCCTGAGAATAAGACCTGATCTAATGATGTAATTGTGTAGCTTATAAGGGAGGTGATGATGTGATCTCGCAGCCCAAAGGGACGCACAAATTTCGGTTGGAACCGCCGCTCCAGTCCACTGGCCCAATCATGATCCCTCCCCGTTCCGCATGTGCGACGCCCCGGCGCGGTGACACACGTACGTACCCGCTGGTACGTCGAGGTCATGGCGCTCTTCTAGCTGAGACGTCGTGCACGGACGCAGATGCTAGATGCTTGCGCCAAAATTTTATTCAAAGAGTCGTCTCGGGTAGACGGGTGCAGAGATAATGAGCAACTCTAAACACCATAATGGCAGCCTCAATAATAATACGGATGCTGCCTATGCGATGCGCAAACTCAGAATCGTTTAAAATTGTGTTGCATCAAATTTCTTCGCCAATTTTTGTTATCCAACCGAACCCGCAATGGATGATCCTACGGAGCCTAGCATAATCACGAGCACGCAACATAAGCACATCACACATAGGGAGAGTACGTTCTCATGAGACATTTATGTACCGAGGAGACATTACGTTAACACCTTCTTCCCCGAGACAGCCAAGGTAACCGGCGAGGATGCCAAAATCGGAGAGAGAGCCGTGGCGGACGCTCCACCCTTGGTCACGTCCATGAGACAGTGCAGCATTGAGACGCCCCTTCCTAGTCTCGTCGGCGTTGGTGGACGCAGGGCAGCGATTCTGACAGTTGGATGTCTATTTTGGTGACGGGGTGCTAATTCCGGGAGGCCGGGCAGCGATTCCGACAGTGGTGTGCCAGGAGGTAGAGGGGAGGGGAATGAGAAGTGGGAGAGTTTCCTTGCTAGAGTGATGATTTGGCACGAGATTGTAGACCCTGCTAGAGTGCCATTTTTTGTCGCAGTTGCCATATTGACAGTTATTATGATGATTGGGCACTTACATTGATTCTGCTAGAGTTGCTCTAAGATGTAACTGTTGAAATCCGTGGTGCAAATGATACGCGAGATATAGTACTTTGTGAGAGAACTCACGTACCCCGCCTTAATTGTCGGCCTATTCACTTCATAACCCTAACATAGAAATATCTGATTTGTTTTAGTTTCTAGTTAACTCTTAAAACATTACGTTGTCTCGTTTAATCGTTCTATGACATATTTTAGTTTTGTCTTAATTAGCAACATCATATTTTCTCTCTCCTCTCTACCACGTAGCCTCTTTTCTCTCTACACTAGAAAAAGAAGATTGTAAATGGCACATGTAAATGCGAGAATATCACTAATAAAATTTAATTTAGTGGCCAACCTAGTTAAATTTCAGATTAAATTTATATATTGTTCGAGAGACACTTATGTTTTAAACATAATGCAAAAATAAGTAACGTGTAACTGGGAGTTTCCAAAGTTGTGAATCTTGCCACATAAATAAGAAAATTCTTAGTCGATGGAGAGTTACCAAAGGGAAAGTAGTGGTTGAACCCCACCTCGGTGCACTCATGCTATACCCACGCAAGAAAATATATCAAAACATTTTGAAAAAAAATCTGATACTTGCTGGGAATGATTATGAACAAATGTCATATATGCTTTCAAAGTTTGGTGGTCGAATGACATTCCAGGAGCTCTGTACAAAAAAAAAGTGCTCAATCAGTGCACGTAGATTTTGAGTAATTTCCAGTAATTTTTTATTTTTTGTACAAAGCTTCACGGATGTCATTTGACCATCAAATTTTACAAACTTTTATAATATTTATTAATAATCATTCCTACAAAGTTTGAGATTTTTGTTTTGCTATATTTTTTTACGTGGGTGTAGCATAGGTGCACCGAACTGGGTTGTAGAGAAACCACTCTCTGTTAGCAAAACAGATAATACATGCAACAGCTAATGACACCCAACGAGAGCCAATACCTGAGTTGAAACACATGATAAACAACAACAAAGTGAATGTGCAACATGGAGCAATTTTTTATCATTAACGGCAAGGAATGCTACGATTAATTACGACAATCACAAAAATCGTCATCTTCATCTTGAAATAATCACTACAAATTTCTTCTAACTACAGTCAACTTTTCAAGTCTTACAGAGCCTCGGTTGCTCACGCGCGGCACCGTCCCCGCTGGCCGCTACACCGGGCACCGGGCCACGTCCTTCAATAAGATATTCGAGCCTCGGGCGCTTGCCGTGCGCGCGGTTGAGCGGGCGGAGTCTTCCCGGCCGCGGCACGCTTTCGCCATTTCCGCGTTCGGAATACCAGTTGCTGCTGCCACCGCTGCCGCCGCCGCCGTCGCCGCCGCCGGAGTTAAATCGCCAGGGCTAGCTTGCCTGCGAACAGAGCACGTATGCCGAATGGCCTATGTGCGTGTTGCTTCCATCGATCGGTCACCACACGACCTCCTCTGCCGACACCCTCTGCAGCAACGGCCGTGTCGCCACGTCGCGGCTGATGACGGCCGCCACGCCGAGGCGCTCCTCGGAGGACACGCGGCGGAGGACGGCCCGGAAGCGGTCCTCGTCGCAGGGGAGCGCGATGGGGCCGCAAGCGCCGGATGGGAACCCGTACTCTTCCTCCGCCTGCCGGAGTAGCTCCCGGAACACGGGGTGGTTCAGGTGCGCCGTGCGCACCACGAACCGCCGCGACGCGCTGCCCACGCACACCGCCACGTGCCCCGCTGGCACCGACACCGCGCGGTCATCCGCAGCGGCGCGCGCCGCGGCACGGGACCGCCACCGGCGCAGGGTCTGCCGGAGCAAGACGATGTTGTGGATCTTGCTGCATTTCGCCATCGACGACAGTTGAGAGCTGAGCTGCTGGTCTGAGTCTGATGTTGTTGGGTGGGTAGAGGAAGAGCTGGCTTCCTGTAGGTGGCAGGGAGGAGGTTTTATAGGAGGGGAAGACGATGGGGACTTGCCTCCGTTGTCTGGTTGGCCTGGAATAAAAGACTTCATTTAAATTTTCCGTTTTCTCATATGCTTCGGTGTTTACATTTTTCTGTTGAAACACTTTCTACTCACAAACGAAGGTCGCTAGCGGTGACTGTTGTCCTTACTTTTCGCATGTCAGGTTAGCTGACTTGAAACAAAAACAATTCTAAAAGTTGCTCCATGTCTTTGGAAATGGCATATTACATATTCCTGTAAAAAAATGCATATTTTCCTATAAAAAATTA
This sequence comes from Triticum dicoccoides, assembly GCF_002162155.2. Taxonomy (NCBI): domain Eukaryota; kingdom Viridiplantae; phylum Streptophyta; class Magnoliopsida; order Poales; family Poaceae; genus Triticum; species Triticum dicoccoides. The sequence goes on along the minus strand of NC_041383.1, from coordinate 732,482,011 downwards.
TATCGTCAGATTCGTATTTGAACATGTTTCCAATGATATAATTTTTTGCAATATACATGAACATTTTATTAGTTAAAGTTATGATCAAAATTTGGCACAAAATACAATGAGGACCAATAAATCAGGACGAAGGTAGCACTGAGGGTCACTTTGGTCTCGATGGAGCACTCTGACTGGCGTGACTTTCGTAAGTACTATTATCAAGTTTGCAACTGAAATACCACTTCATGTCCAGGGTAAACAGTGGTTAAGCTAGGCA
>NC_041383.1:732468814-732481351 GCF_002162155.2 Triticum dicoccoides | reverse complement strand
TTGCACTAAGGTCCGCCACTGAGGGTAAAAACTTATTTTTGTCATTTTTTGGTCGTGCTCAGTAGCGGACTTGCGTTGTCACCTCATTGAAGGCGTCTTCTATTGGACGAGTGCTAGCCTTCAACGGTTGGTCTCGCCATCCATGATGATAATCATCGTCCTGATGATTTTCGACGGAGGTGTGAGAATGGCATTGTTGCGTAAGAGGTTGGTTTATTCATAGGTGTTGCATTCATTTCTTGTATGGTTCTGTCGTAGTTGCCTATTTTTTGTACTTCTCTTGTTAATGACCTTGGCATTTGCATCAACTTTAGTAAAGATGGTTGTGTGCATTGGGCGATACGTCATTCAGCTAAAAAAAAGTTCAGGGTCAGTTGATTTTCGCAACCGTCAGATGCGAAATCAACGGCCCGCACAATTCTTCAACCTCCTGCACCTTCCTCCATCCTTTCTTCCTCCCACCGCCAGCCACCGCCGCCCGCGGCTGGGGGTGCTCCCGTGACCACCTCGCCGGCCCACACTCCCCTAAATCACCCCTACCGCCGGTCTTCCACCGCCCCCGGCCATCCTTCTAGCCCCACCCTCTCGGGATCAAGTTTTTTCCCCGGCAAAGCCCCATCACCGCGGCTGTCCACCAACGCCCCCACCCTAAACCCTAAGATAGATAATGTGGTATTCCTCCGATGAGCCCCTTCCTTCTCTTTCCTTCCCTCCAATGAACTGTCAAAAATCAATTGACCCCAATCTAAAAATCAGCAGACTGTTATTTAGCTAATGCGGTGTGCATCACAATGATGCGGAGGCTGGGGTTTGAATCTTGTTTAAAGGAAAAACTATATTGCTGTTGCCGTTGCCAATCAGCTAAAAGGATACTCTACTAGACACACGATAAGATTGAGGAAAAAAAGGAAAACACATGTGATGCGTACAGTATCAGACAAGCCGTGCATGCGTCTGGGTACAGTGGCGGGCGGTTACGCAGGCTTACATGGAAATGTTCACATGACATCGGCGTGTGCTGGAGAAAGCGAAGTCTGAAGAATCGTTGCCCATGCCTTGCCCGGTGGATTGGATCCCCTCGGCGCGCGGTCAGGTGGTGGCGGAGGCGAAATTCACTGTTTTGATTTTTTTTTTAACTTAAGCACGATTTGACCCTACCGTTATTGTCTTTGTCTTTGGCGGAGGCGAAATTCACTGTTTTGGCGGAGGCGAAATTCACTGTTTTGACCCACGTGTGCAACTTTTTTTCGGATCTGACCTTTTTCTATCGTCATTGTCTTTGGCGGTAGGATAGCACATCCTACCGTCAAGGCCTTTGGCGGTAAGACTTACTTACACCGTCACGCCCTTTCGGTGTGAAAAGGACCCTACCGCCATGGTCTTTGGCGGTAGGAGCATGCATGTAATTATAATAGGGGCACGCATGCAATAAAAGATTATTTTTTGTAAAAAAACCCTACCGCCATAGCCTATGGCGGTAGGGTTACACGTCCTACCGCCATCGACTACGGCGGTAGGTTCCATTCCGCAAAAAATAAAAGTGACGGTGCAGGTAAGTCCTACCGCCAAAGGCCTTGGCGGTAGGGTGTGTTACCCTACCGCCATAGACAACGATGATGAGAAAATGATCAGATCCGAAAAACTTTTGCATATAAGGTCAGATCGTGCTAAACTAATGAAAAAGGTCAAAACAGTGAATTTTGCCGGTGGCGGAGGCTCTGTGCAGTGGGCTGGTGCATGTGGCCCGACGCTGTCCGGCAGTCATCGATCCCGGCCGCATGCATGTGCTCCCCGCCCGGGTTTTGGCGTCGTCTCTCGTCGGACTCGTAGCTTTCGGGCCACGCAGCACGCCTCCGAGCTTGGCTTGGCCAACTCTTTGTGGGTGTTGCATGAGTGCTAGTTTTTTACCTAAAGGTACGAGCATTGCAATGCCGTGTACATGTAGAGCTTCAGCTTGGTCATGGCGTTGTAATTAACGCTGTTTTCTCCTCAAAAGATATACTCCAACAAGCTTTGTCGCCCGAGGACTATAATTGTAGCCTAGTAACAGAAGCGCAGTCCAGGTACAGTTTGATTACAAGGTAGTCATAGTAGTGCGGTGCAGGTACAGTCAATTGCAAGTACAACTGTTGTTAATTAAGTAGTAGTACATGTCTTGTTTGGCATGCATTGATCGGTCCGGCCGGTGATGAAGCTTTGCCTTTCGGTAATTGCCACACGAGTTCTTTTTCCTTTCCAATCAATGCTGAGCACCAGGCCGGCCGGGCGCCTTTCACTGCCTGAAGAATCTGACCCCTGATCGAAGCCGTGATCTAGATTAACTGCCCTCGGTTCACAAGACACGCTCCCTACCCACGCTACGGTTTTCCATTGATTCTTCTGACGACTCTAACAAGTAATACTAGCAGGTTCTGGCGACTTGTAATGCCTGTCTAAAAAATTCATTATCCAGGAGCAACTGACGGTAGATCGATGCACGCACCACTGAAATCACGCTCGGTTCGTGGTCGCATCCGCACGGGTCCTTGTCACGCCCAAAACGCTCGCTGTTCGCCGCTCCAGCACGCGCAACGCTACAAAATAATCCACAGTCCACATGATAAGTTACACGAACATGTCAGCATCAGCAGGGCAGCGAGCGTCACATACGGATCGATTGGTGAGCGCGATAGCAACGTGCGCAGCCGAGCTCGGCGCCGGGAGGTCGTGGCGTGGCGTTGTCGGTTGCCGGTGCCGGTCAACCGGGCGCCGACCGACCGTCTCGCTCCAGGACACGGAACTCGATACGAATATGATACCCGCGGCCCCTAGCTACCCACCCAAGTTCAGTGGGACGCGGCCGACGCGGCGCCGATAGCTGATGGGTAGAAAAATGTGAGAGTAGCGGAGCGCGATACGGCAAATCCTGCGGCTTTGGCTGGGTGTGGTCTTCGTGTATAATGGCCGGCCGGTATGGTGGTTGCCGGCGCGGTCCGCCTCCCATCCGTGCATTATTAGGGCATCTCCAGCCGCCTTTCCAACAGGCCCTCCTCAGGCGATTTTGCCGCGCCGGCGCCAAAAAAAGGCCCCAGTCGCGTCCCTAGAAATTCGTTTTTCACCGGCTCGGGTCAAAACTGGTGCCGGCGGACCCAGGCCGAACCCGGCACCCTGGGGGCGCTTGGGGAGCCGGCACAAGCGAAAAAGGCATGTGGGCCCGCCCTGGAGGCGACCCGAGGGCCTTTTCCCGTCGTTTCTTGACGCTTTTCCCTCGCATCTCTCCCGCTCGCTCGCCTTCCTCCCGCCATTCTCTTTCTTTCTCCCGCCAAACCCCCTCCCGCTCGCCGCGAAGAAGCACGTCATGCCACCGAAGAAGTATGCCATGCCGCGCGCGGCGGCAACCGCGGCTGGCGCCGTGGCCCAGCCGAAGCAGAGGAAGCCGAGGGCGCCTCCATCGAAGCCACCGGGCCTGTCGAACGCCGAGTGGAGGGTGGAAGTTCAGCGGCGCGAAGCAGTCACCACCGACAGGCGGAACAAGGCCATAGCCAAGAAGGCCCGCGACAACGCGGCGCGCGCGGCGGCGTCTTCCTCATCGGCCGACCAGGCGGAGATGAATCCACCCGTCGTCAGCCACCCCCAGTACGCGCCCTGGGGACAGCAAGGCGCCGGATCTCCATGGGGTTCATCGTCGCCCGGCTACGCCGACGGCGACGCGCACGGTGGGTTCAACCCAAACGTGACCTTCCCTCATGGTCACCCCGCTACGTGCACGCCCTCGCCCGCCTTCGTCGGCGTGCAGTACCCTCCATACAACTACTCGCCGCCTGCCGCCTACGCGTCCACACCGACGCCCCATCTCTACCGCGGACCGCTACCCTTCTCGCACCTCGGCGACGCCGACGACACGGGAGCCAACATGGAAGACATCATCGCGACAGGATCGACCGCGGCCGCCGCGTCTCCCGGGTTCGCCACCCAGGACGAGGTAGTGGACCTCAGCGGCGACATGGAGGCCGAGCTCGGCTACGTCTACGGCGACGACGCGCAGGGGCCCGAGGAGGAGGAGGAGGACGAGGAGGAGGAGGAGGAGGAGGAGCCGGCTCCTGTTCCGACGAAGGGGCGCCAGAAGAAGAAGAAGCGGGCGGCTAGGTCAGGCGAACCACGCATCAAGTGGGCGTCCAAGGAGGAGGAATGCCTCGCCGAAGCATGGAAAGTCGTCTGCCTCGACCCGACCACCGGCGCGAACCAGAGCTTGGAGACGTACTGGGACCGCATCAAGGCCGAGTTCGACGAGCGGAAGCTCGTCGACCCCTACTTCAAAGGCGTCTACATGCAGCGCGGCTCCAAGGCGATGGCGAACCATTGGGGGCGTATCCAGTTGGCGTGCAACAAATGGCATGGAATCGTCGAGGAGGTCGCGGCTCGCCCGGAGAGCGGCGCCAGCGTTGAGGATCAGGTACGCACGCCGTTCGCCCGCATATCTTCGTCCCCTACGCCCGCCGCCCGCCAACTGTTCGTCCCTCCGTGCAGCTGCTGCGTATGTTCGCCATGTATCGGGGCGACAACCAAGACGCCGACTTCAAGCACCTCCACGTCTACAAGCGCATTGACAAGTGCGAGAAGTGGGCGGAAGTCCGACGTGCCCTCGATAAGGCCAAGGAGACATACAAGCCGGACGTGACGACTCCGGGCGCGTCAGAGGGGCGGCCGGACGGCCACAAACTGGCAAAGAAGGGGAAAAGCACCGAGCGGCAACCGCGCGAGTGCAGGAGTCCATCGAGCATTGCCTCGCCGACGCCCAGGCCCGGGCCGTCATACGCGAAGAGAAGACCGAGGCGCGGTGGTCGTCGCTAATGAAGAACAACGCCATCAAGCTCGACCTGCTCCGGACGAACGTCGCCGCGAAGAAGAGGAACACCGACATGGCTTTTCTGATGAGCGGGGCGGACATGCTTCAGAGCAACGACGAGAAGCTCAAGGCGTGGTACCTGGTGCAGCGCGGCCTCATCCTGAACGAGCTACCGACGGCAACGCCGACGACGCCCACGACCACACGGACGCCAAGCCCGAACGACGCCTCTACATCGCCGCCCAGCAGTGCCGAAGCCGCGCCGACGCAGCCCAGCACCGAAGTAGCTCCGACACCGACGAGCCCGCGCACGCCGACTCCGCCAACGCCTGGAGCCAACCCCGCCGAGTGAATCGTTGCGCACGCGAACTTGCGGCGGCGGCACTCTGTTTTTTGTAACGCCAGACTACGTCCGATTGCCGGATTTGCGGCGTCTTTTGAGAGCGGGAACAACCAAGTTTAAATTTCCCGCATCCTGGGGCTGGCGCGTGGGGGCGTGACTGGGAGCTAGGTAGCCCCCAGGGGCCGAACTAGCGCCGGCATGCCCCCAGGCCGCTCTATTTAGGCGCTCTGGGGGCCGAACGGCTGGAGATGCCCTTAAGAGCATCTTCAGCCGTTGGCCCCTCAGGAGGGGCTAAAAATCTCCCCTGAGGACGCACCGACGCTAACCCGCGCACTGGGTGCGTAATGCCCCCAGTCATGACGCCCATGTTATTCTAAAAAATTTAAACACGGCACAAACACGTCGCAAATTCATTGCAAACTTCGGCGAGTTCGTTCAAACCTAAACATATTTTACAAAAAAAGGAAAAACTACTAGGGCCCGCCACTCGCCGTCTCCATCGCCGATCCTCGCCGTCTGCCTCGCCGCTCCCCGCTGCCCGCCGCCCGCCGCCCGCCCTCGCAGTTCTATATGCCGAGGAGGTTGTAGAACCGCTTGTAGTCGCCGCCGTCCCTGCTGCATCCCTCCCCCGGTTGGCGCGGCGGGTTGGACGGTCCGGGGGCGTCCTCGTCGTCGTCGCTATCGAGGATGACGAAGCCGTGCTCGTCCTCGCGCCCGCGCTTGCGGGCTTCGATCTCCTCCAGGGCCCGGCGCTGCCGGACCATCTCGTCGCGGAGGTAGTCATCCCGCGCCCACTGCAGGGCATCCTCATCGGAGAAGCCGCGCTGGGCTATCTCCTCGTACTCCGCGGGGAGGCTGGGCTCCGGCTTGGGCTCGACGAGGATGAAGCGGCCGGATGGGGGGTGGAGTCGCCGATGCGGACGCCGGAGCTGCGGATGCGCGTGCTGACCGGCGTGTCCTGGGGCTCCGGCTTGACAGGGCGGAGGCAGGGAGAGCCGGACGAGCGGCCGGACAATGAGGAGGACGCGCCGGGCCGCTCCATACGCCTCGACGTCCACGAGCTCCCACAGCGGCGTGAGAAGGTCGGGGGAGCGGGGTACTCGAGGCGCGGCGTGTTGCCGCCCTCGATGTACTCGAGGACGGCCTCCAAAATGCGGCCGGGTACACCCCACCACCGGCGCCGGCCCTCGGAGTTGAGCCTGCCGGAGGGCACGACGCCGTTCGTCGCCTCGAGCTGCTTGGCGTGTCGGCGGCGGAAATAGGGCTCCCAGAGCGGGCTGTCGGGGGTGTACCGCGGGTCTTCCCTCGCCGCCGCAGCAAGGACGTGCGGATGCGTGCGATCTCGGCACGCCGCGGCGCCCCGATGGGTGGTGGTGGCACCGGCACGCCGCCGGCGCTGATCCTCCACGCCCCGGGCACCCGCATGTCCGGCGGGGCCGGGTACTCGTCCTCGAAGAGGAGGCGAGCCTCGTCCTCGTGCAGATGGCGGCGCCCGAAACCATTCGCCGCCGCGCCGTCGCTTGGGAAGCGCTCAGCCATCCTTCTGAGCTGGAGACGGCGAGAGGAGGAAGAGGGAGAAGTAGGCGCGTCGGCGGTGTAGTGTGTGTGTATCTCCGGCGCGCTGGTTCTCGGCTTATATAGGCAGAGGCGCCGCGCGGTAGGCTTGGCCGGTGCGTTACGTGTGGCGGGAGGCGTGGCAGGCGATGGGACGTGCGTCGCCCGTGAGGCACCAATGGAGGTTGACCGGCACGGCAGCGCGCGCAGCTTTGGCATTGATTCGCCGCGGGAAATGAGGCGATGAGGACGACGAAGCGGCAAGAAGAGAGTCGAGTCGCTGACGCGGCTGGCCCACGGCGCTTTCGCGCCAAAAAATATTCGCCCGACGCTCCCGAGCGCCCCCAGCGCGCCGGGTTTGGGTTGTGTCCGCCGGCGCCAATTTCGGCCCGAGCCGACGAAAAATGGACTCCTGAGGACGCGACTGGGCCGATTTTTTGACACCAACAACCGAAAAATCACCTGGAGGGTCTTGTTGGGGGCGCGACTGGAGATGCTCTAAGCTCCGAGGACGGACGGGCGTACTCCTAGCAGAGAGCGTGGCGTCCATACTCGCTGCAGTGTGAACTGGTCGGCTGGTCCAGTGTTCTTTTGTGTGCGCTTAGCTGGAAATTAACCTCTCGGTCCTCCTTGTACGCACGTACTGTACGTTGCTGCCAAGACTCACAAGTTACAGCAAGAGCCAGAATTGAGTTATTATTAGTGGGACAAGCCAACGGTTGCTTTCCCATCGTACGATGAATCGTGCTAGACACCTCGATCCTTCTCATGCATGAGTAGTCGATCAGGACAACGTCTCCGTTTTCCGATCAACCATGGACGAGTGAATTGCAAAAAACATCAACATTTCAGGCTAGGTTTGCAGTATCCATACATATACGGAATTGTGCCAAAAAACACTAATTTTTTCTTATTTTTTTGCAAAAAACACTGGTTGCTCGTTTGGACCGTTTTAAGTGCGTTTATGACAGAAGGGGCCTGCATCTGTCGACGTGGTATCACTGTTCACACGGAGATGCCGTTAGACGGCGTTACACGCCGCTCGCGCACCGGTTCGAGCCGGGCCGCTTAGTACTCGAGCCGCTCGGGCCCGTTGCGCTCCTATCCCTCTCTCTTCCTTCCCCGCACTCTCTCCTTTGAGTCACGGCAACGGCTGGCGGCGCAGAGGGCGACTGCAGCGGGTCTGCCAGCGTTGCAGACGATGGTCCACCGGTGGGAGATGTTTGCGGGAGCTCAAACCCTAGCTGGCCGTCGGATACGAGCAGCCCCAGCCAGAGCCCCCAGCACTGTCTCGAATATGCGGCAGCAAGATCTTGGGCCAGGGCAGTGAAGGAGAATCCGACGGAGAGCCACCGGATTGCCTCGTCGTTCGGCGGCGTCTAGTGAGTTCCCTCTTCCCTCTTCCATCTTCCCTCTTCCCTCTTCCTGTAGATCGATTCTAGGGTTAGGGTTAAGTTTTTTTGGCACTGCTAGTGATGTAATTTAGTGCTCTCTTAATTGTGATTCTAGGGTTATGGTTTGTTTTTTTGGCACTGTTAGTGATGTAGTTCAGTGCTCTATTAATTGTGATTCTATGGTTAGGGTTAGGATATAGTTGTGGTTGATGTAGTTTAGTGCTCTGTTAATTGTGATTCTAGGATTCTGGGGTTAGGATTTAGGTTTTTTGGCACTGTTAGTGATGTAGTTTATGCATTTTTATTTATAGTACATTGTTGCTCTGTTTTAGTGCTCTGTTTTAGTGCTTTGTTAATTAAGATATTCTTTTTTAGTGCTCTATTAATTAAGATATTTTAATTATTTGTGTGTAGTTTGAATGATGTTGTTTGGCAAGTTAGAATGCACTTCCATGACAGAGACAACTTGGAGAGATCAGTTTGCATTTCAGACATAACATATTATAATTTGGTTGCCCTGATAGAGACAGAGGGATATGGGCTGAATGATTTCATGTATTTTGTGAAGGATCCTGGCGTGGGGATTACTGGAATGGATGAAATTTGTGATGATGATAAGGTGGATGAAATGCTTGACCATATTGCTAACAATGATCAGAATGTAGTTAACTTGACAGTGGTTAGGGGCACTGATCCAAGACCTGCAGATTTGAACTCAGGCTCTCTGTATGAGGAGCAGCTTCCTTTGAGCCAATTAGGAGAGAAAGTTGTGTATATAGTAGATCCTTCTGGTGTTCTCTTAAGATCACCACCAAAAAGTAAAATACATAGTCAACCAGAGCCACTGCAGTTCTACACCACACAACAGAGCACAAACCATGATATGCAAGTTTCTTTGGATACAGATGCTGCCATGGAACAATGCATTGCAGTAGAGCAGGATGAAATGGAGACAATAATGGAGTTGAAGAGGAGAACAAAGATTGACAAATTTAGGAAACATAAGATTGCAGCTGAGCATGTAAATAAGGTTAAGCAGAAGCTCCCAATTCTGCTAACTGAAGATGATTCAGATCTGGATGCAGATGAGGACTATCTTCAGAGGCTTAATGAAATGAGGAAGCAAAGAGAGGATCCACTCATTCATTTTGATGGAGACACTGATGTGGATGAATTGTATGAGGAAGATGAGGAAAGGCAGCATGTGGAGGTGGAGCAAGAGGAGCAGGTGCACCAAGAGGAGCAGGTGGAGCAAGATGAGCAGGTGGAGCAGCAAGATGTGCCTACAAAGAAGAAGAAAGCTAGAAAAGGGCCAACAGAGAGGTCACATTCTAGCTTGGAACAGAGATTTGAGGATGTTTGGGCACCATCATCAAATGAGGAGGCAGATATTGGTGTTTTGAAGCAGGAATATGATGATGGATCTCAGGAAGTACAATTTGTTTTGCCCAATGGAAGGAAGAGCAGAGCAGTGAGATCTTTGCCAAGGATCTAGTACAGTGAGGAGAGAGAGAACTGAGAGGAGCAGTTTTGCAGAAAACTTTGTTTCCTCAATGTATATCAGTTTAGGAGAGCAATTCAGACATTGCACATAACTCAGAATAGGAATTATGAGTTTCACAGAAACTGCAATGACATCATTATAGTTGTGTGCACAAATGCAAAATGCCCTTTCTTTATTGCAGCTTCTGTTGTTGCAAATGAGACTACTTTTAATATTAGGAAGGCAAATTTTATGCACACATGCCCAGCAGTAGGAGAGAACACCAAGGTCACTGCAAAATGGGTTGCCCACCAGTGTGAGGCAATGATGAGAGTTGATATTGGCACACCAGTCACCACAATAATGCAGACACTAAAGAAGAAATATGGAGTAGAGATCTCCACCCATATGGCCTATAGGGCTAGGAAGCAAGCATTGAAGGTTGTCCAAGGAGATCAGAAAGGACAATACACTAGACTAAGAGATTATTTGCAAGCTGTGTTGGATACAAACCCAGGCTCTAGATTTGTTGTGACTACTAGGTATCTACCACTGCACCCAAGCAAAAACCCTAAGTTTCATGGCCTCTTTTTCCGTCTAAGTGCTTGCAAAGAAGGGTTTTTGAATGGATGCAAGCCATTCATATGTACATTTTATTTACTAAGTTGTGAATTGTTTATGTGCTCACATTACATACACTATCTTCTCACAATTGTCAGCTTTGCAGGTCAACAGATCAACAGGTCAACAGATCGTTGCTGCAACAGGAAGGGATGGGAACAATAATATCTACCCTATAACATTTGGAGTTGTTGACAAAGAGGACAAGGACAGCTGGACCTGTTTCTTAACACAGCTTAAAGATACACTTGGTGGAGAAAGTGGGAAGTTTGATTATTATACCATCATCTCTGATAGGCAGAAGGTAAACATCTCTTCTCACACAATATTGCCATTGTTTCATATGCACATTGCTCTAGCTTTATTTCATAGGACCAATGATTAGATTTATTTCCTATTGTTTCAAACAGGGGCTGTTAAATTCAATAAACCATGTTTTCCCCAATTGTCCACAAAGATTCTGCCTTAGACATATCTATCAGAATTTCCAAACTACTGGTTTTAGAGGTAATGAATTAAAGAAACACATGGATGCAACTAGCTACTCTTACACTGAGAATGAACACCTTGATGCAATGAATGCTTTGAAAAGAGAGTGTAAGGATGCTTGGACATGGCTTCACAAAATACCTGTTCATACTTGGTCTAGGCATGCTATGGATTTTAATTGCAAAACTGACCTGGTAGTGAACAACATCAGTGAGGTGTTTAATAAAATGATATTAGATGTCAGAGGCAAGCCAATAGTGATCATGATAGAAGGACTTATGACAAAATTGATGGTCAAATTTAACAAAAATAGAACTAAGACAGAGACAGCAAATTGGGAGATTTGCCCTACCTATGCTGAAATGTTAGAGCAGACAAAGTACAACTCAAGGTGGTGCCAGACTTTGATGGTTGGTCCTAACATTTACCAAGTGACTAGTGGAGAAAACACCTACTCAGTGAACTTGCTGGATAGAACATGTGGATGTAGGAAATGAGATATGACTTCTATGCCATGCAATCATGCAATTTCTGCAATAGTGAAAGCTAAGTTGCCGCAAGAGGACTCTGTGGCTGATTTCTTCAAAAAACAAATGTACAAAAAAGCATTTGCACATATCATATTTCCTGTGCCTGGTCCAAACCTGTGGCCAAGGACAAGAACTCAGGACATAGAGCCTCCAATATTCAAAGAGAAGGTTGGGAAGCAACAAACAAAGAGGAGGAAAAACCAGTTTGAGAAACCAGCACCAAGAGATACATCTAGGATGGCATCTATTACTTGCAGCAACTGCAAACTTGTAGGGCATAGATACAATGTTTGCTCCAAGCCCCTCAAGCCAGCTCTTGCTATGAGATTAAACCAGCATCAGGTTAGTCAGAGTAGCACCTCAATTATCTTTATTTTGTCTCCATTATAACTCACATTCCTTAACTGTTTTTGAAATGCAGCCAAACAGGTCACATGCTTCTACTTCAACAACAAATGCATCTACAACTGTTGCACCACCAAGGAAGAGGCCATCTTCATCTACTGCTGCACCAGCAAGGAAGAGGCCATCTCCATCAGCTACTGCTCCTACACCTGTTGCCACTACACCTGCTGCTCCTCCAAGGAGGTCTCCCAGGAAGCAAGCTACACCTGCTGCCACTACACCTGCTGCTCCTTCAAGGAGGTCTCCCAGGAAGAAAGCTACCACTGTCGGTGCAGCCTCTAGCTCTGCTACAGGAAACAGGTCAACTTTTCAAACTCCAAGACAGAGTGGAAGAAAAAAGGACTGTTTCATACAAATTTAAAGAGTACTTCTATGCTTCTGGTAACTAGATCTCCTTGTCTTTGTTGGCTTGTGATGCCTTTGTGTTGGCTGTGAACCACATTATGCCTTTGTGTTGGCTGTGAACTACATTATGCCTTTGTTGGCTTTCAGAACCTATGATGCCATTATTGGCTTTGAACTAGCTTATGCCTTTGTTGGCCTTGAACCATTGTTGGCTGTGAGAACTTGGATGTTTATCTTCAATGTTGCCTTGGATGGATGTGAGAACTTGAAATGTTGGCTGTCTTGGATGTTTATGTTATATGTTGCCTTTGGATGCAGTAGATGTTGATTGAGTTTGTTGGCTGTGATGCTGGTGATTCTGATGATGATGATGCTTACTATAGTTCTAGGGTCCCTCGGTGTCGAAAAACCCACCAAAGTGAGTCTAGGGTCACTCGGCGTCGAAAAACCCACCAAAGTGAGTCTAGGGTCACTCGACATCGGAAAACCCACCAAAGTGAGTCTAGGCTCCCTCGGCGTCGAAAAACCCACCAAAGTGAGTCTAGGGT
>NC_041383.1:732455856-732468553 GCF_002162155.2 Triticum dicoccoides | reverse complement strand
TAGGGTCTGTCAGTGTCGGAAAACCCACCAAAGTGAGTCTAGGCTCCCTCGGCGTCAAAAAACCCACCAAAGTGAGTCTAGGGTCACTCAGCGTCGGAAAACCCACCAAAGTGAGTCTAGGCTCCCTCGGCATCGAAAAACCCACCAAAGTGAGTCTAGGGTCAATTGACATCGTCAAAACCAACCAAACAACATCAGATTCAGCAAACTGGAAGATCCATACATAACCATAACTAATAAGTACCATATTACACGATAGTGCTTAATACTAAATAAATACATTACATAACCATAATTTAGAGATTAGTAGATCATTCATCTAATAGTAGTCATTACATAATCATAATTATAGTACTCATCATCCCATAACCATGCAGGTGGTACTAATAATCAGCATATTACATTATAATGCTCATTCATCTAAGATGGCCTTGATCCTATTGAGCTTCATCTTGGTCTACTCCACAACCTTCTCAAGATCATTAATGCGGGCCTGCAAATTAATCTTCTCTTTAGCAAGCTTCAACTTCATGTTCCTAATGACATTGGCTTGAGCAACTGTCAGGTTCTTGAGCATGTCATACTTCTCCTACAACTTTTTCTCATTAGGTTTGTTCTGCATCTTATCTCTCTGCATCTGAGCCCTCTGCTCCTGGCCATCCAAGAGACCGTTGACATCCTGAACCAACCTCTCATAACTTGCCTGCAGCTTGATCTTCTGTTGTGTAAGATTGTGAACAACAAATGAGCTTTCCAGAATCTCCTCAATCTTGCTCCTCCTGCACTCTTCATTGAAGGAAATATGCCCTAGAGGCAATAATAAAGTTATTATTTATTTCCTTATTTCATGATAAATGTTTATTATTCATGCTAGAATTGTATTAACCGGAAACATAATACATGTGTGAATACATAGACAAACTGAGTGTCACTAGTATGCCTCTACTTGACTAGCTCGTTTATCAAAGATGGTTATATTTCCTAGCCATGGACAAAAGAGTTGTCATTTGATTAACGGGATCACATCATTGAGAGAATGATGTGATTGACTTGACCCATTCCGTTAGCTTAGCACTTGATCGTTTAGTATATTGCTATTGCTTTCTTGATGACTTATACATGTTCCTGTGGCTATGAGATTATGCAACTCCCGTTTACTGGAGGAACACTTTGTGTGCTACCAAACGTCACAACATAACTGGGTGATTATAAAGGTGCTCTAAAGGTGTCTCCGAAGGTACTTGTTGGGTTGGCGTATTTCGAGATTAGGATTTGTCACTCCGATTGTCAGAGAGGTATCTCTGGGCCCTCTCGGTAATACACATCACTATAAGCCTTGCAAGCAATGTGACTAATGAGTTAGTTGCGAGATGATGTATTACATAACGATTAAAGAGACTTGCCGGTAACGAGATTGAACTAGGTATTGAGATACCGACGATCAAATCTCGGGCAAGCAACATACCGATGACAAAGGGGACAACGTATGTTGTTATGCGGTTTGACCGATAAAGATCTTCGTAGAATATGTAGGAGCCAATATGAGCATCCAGGTTCCGCTATTGGTTATTGACCAGAAACGGTTCTCGGTCATGTCTACATAGTTCTCGAACCCGTAGGGTCCGCACGCTTAAGGTTTCGATGACAGTTATATTATGAGTTTTGATGTACCGAAGTTTGTTCAGAGTCCCGAATGTGATTACGGAGATGACGAGGAGTCTCTAAATGGTCGAGACATGAAGATTGGTATATTGGACGACTATATTCGGATACCAGAATAAGTTTCGGAGGTTATCGGATATATACCGGAGTACCGGGGGGTTATCGGAACCCCCCGGGGGGTTAATGGGCCACTTGGGCCCAAAGTGGAGAAGAGGAGGGGCGGCCAGGGCAGGCCGCGCGCCCCCTCCCACTCTAGCCTGAATTGGACAAGGAGGGGGCGGCGCCCCTCCCCCCCTTTCCTTACTCCCCTCTCTCCCTTCCTTCCCCCTCTCCTACTTGGACAAGGAAAGGAGGGAGTCCTACTCCCGGGGGGAGTAGGACTCCCCTTGCACGCCTCCTCCCTGGTCGGCCGCCCCCTCCCCCTTGCTCCTTTATATACGGGGGCAGGGGGGCACCTCTAGACACAACAATTGATCATTGATCTCTTAGCCGTGTGCGGTGCCCCCCTCCACCATAGTCCTCCTCGATAATATTGTAACGGTACTTCGGTGAAGCCCTGCGATGGTAGAACATCAAGATCGTCACCACGCCGTCGTGCTGACGGAACTCTCCCTCGACACTCGGCTGGATCGGAGTTCGAGGGACGTCATCGAGCTGAACGTGTGCTAGAACTCGGAGGTGTCGTAGTTTCGGTGCTTGATCGGTCGGGGCGTGAAGACGTACGACTACATCAACCGCGTTGTTCTAACGCTTCTGCTTTCGGTCTACGAGGGTATGTGGACACACTCTCCCCTCTCGTTGCTATGCATCACCATGATCTTGCGTGTGCGTAGGATTTTTTTTGAAATTACTACGTTCCCCAACAGTGGCATCCGAGCCTACGTTTTATGCGTTGATGTTGTATGCACGAGTAGAACACAAGTGAGTTGTGGGCGATACAAGTCATACTGCTTACCAACATGTCATACTTTGGTTCGACGGTATTGTTGGATGAAGCGGCCCAGACCGACATTACACGTACGCTTATGCGAGATTAGTTCTACCGACGTGCTTTGCACACAGGTGGCTGGCGGGTGTCAGTTTCTCCAACTTTAGTTGAACCGAGTGTGGCTACGCCCGGTCCTTGAGAAGGTTAAAACAGCACTAACTTGACGAACTACCGTTGTGGTTTTGATGCGTAGGTAAGAACGGTTCTTGCTCAGCCCATAGCAGCCACGTAAAACTTGCAACAACAAAGTAGAGAACGTCTAACTTGTTTCTCCACGGCATGTTGTGATGTGATATGGTCAAGACGTGATGCTATATTTTATTGTATGAGATGATCATGTTTTGTAACCGAGTTATCGCCAACTGGCAGGAGCCATATGGTTGTCGCTTTATTGTATGCAATGAAATCGCCCTGTAATTTCTTTACTTTATCACTAAGCGGTAGCGATAGACGTAGAAGCAATAGGTGGCGAAACAATAATGATGCTACGATGAAGATCAAGGTGTCGCGCCGGTGACGATGGTGATCATGATGGTGCTTCGGAGATGGAGGTCACAAGCACAAGATGATGATGGCCATATCATATCACTTATATTGATTGCATGTGATGTTTATCCTTTATGCATCTTATCTTGCTTTGATTGACAGTAGCATTATAAGATGATCTCTCACTAAATTTCAAGATAAAAGTGTTCTCCCTGAGTATGCACCATTGCCAAAGTTCGTCGTGCCCAGACACCACGTGATGATCGGGTGTGATAAGCTCTACGTCCATCTACAACGGGTGCAAGCCAGTTTTGCACACGCAGAATACTCAGGTTAAACTTGACGAGCCTAGCATATGCAGATATGGCCTCGGAACACTAAGACCGAAAGGTCGAGCGTGAATCATATAGTAGATATGATCAACATAATAATGTTCACCATTGAAAACTACTCCATTTTATGTGATGATCGGTTATGGTTTAGTTGATTTGGATCACTGATCACTTAGATGATTAATTGAACTTAAATTTATCATGAACTTAGTACCTGATAGTATTTTGCATGTCTGTGTTGATTGTAGATAAATGGCTCGTGATGTTGTTCCGTTAAATTTTAATGCGTTCCTTGAGAAAGAGAAGTTGAAAGATGATGGTAGAAATTACACGGACTGGGTCCGTAACTTGAGGATTATCCTCATTGCTGCACAGAAGAATTACGTCCTGGAAGCACCGCTGGGTGCTAGGCCTGCTGCAGATGCAACTGCGGACCTTGTGAACGTTTGGCAGAGCAAAGCTGATGACTACTCGATAGTTCAGTGTGCCATGCTTTACGGCTTAGAACCAGGACTTCAACGACGTATTAAACGTCATGGAGCATATGAGATATTCTGGGAGTTGAAGTTAATATTTCAAGCAAATGCCCGGATTGAGAGATATGAAGTCTCCAATAAGTTCTACAGCTGCAAGATGGAGGAGAATAGTTCTGTCAGTGAGCATATACTCAGAATGTCCGGATATAACAATCACTTGATTCAACTGGGAGTTAATCTTCCGGATGATTGCGTCATTGACAGAATTCTCCAATCACTGTCACCAAGCTACAAGAGCTTTGTGATGAACTATAATATGCAAGGGATGAACAAGACTATCCCTGAGCTCTTCGCAATGCTAAAGGCTGCGGAGGTAGAAATCAAAAAGGAGCATCAAGTGTTGATGGTCAACAAGACCACCAGTTTCAAGAAAAAGGGTAAAGGGAAGAAGAAGGGGAACTTCAAGAAGAACAGCAAACAAGTTGCTGCTCAAGAGAAGAAACCCAAGTCTGGATCTAAGCCTGAGACTGAGTGCTTCTACTGCAAACAGACTGGTCACTGGAAGCGGAACTGCCCCAAGTATTTGGCGGATAAGAATGATGGCAAGGTGAACAAACATATATATATGATATACATGTTATTGATGTGTACCTTACCAGAGCTCGCAATAGCACCTGGGTATTTGATATTGGTTCTGTTGCTAATATTTGCAACTCAAAACAAGGACTATGGATTAAGCGGACACTGGCTAAGGACGAGGTGACGATGCGCGTGGGAAATGGTTCCAAAGTCGATGTGATCGCCGTCGGCACGCTACCTCTACATCTACCTTCGGGATTTGTTTTAGACCAAAATAATTGTTATTTGGTGCCACGTTGAGCATGATTATTATATCTGGATCTTGTTTGATGCGAGACGGTTATTCATTTAAATCTGAGAATAATGGTTGTTCTATTTATACGAGTAATATCTTTTATGGTCATGCACCCTTAAAGAGTGGTCTATTTTTGATGGATCTCGATAGTAGTGATACACATATTCATAATGTTGAAACCAAAAGATGCAGAGTTGATAATGATAGTGCAACTTATTTGTGGCACTGCCGTTTAGGTCATATTGGTATAAAGTGCATGAAGAAACTCCATACTGATGGACTTCTGGAATCACTTGGTACTTGTGAACCATGCCTCATGGGTAAGATGACTAAAACGCCGTTCTCCGGAACTATGGAGCGAGCAACTGATTTGTTGGAAATCATACATACTGATGTATGTGGTCCAATGAATATTGAAGCTCACGGCAGGTATCGTTATTTTCTCACCTTCACAGATGATTTAAGCAGATATGAGTATATCTACTTAATGAAACATAAGTCTGAAACATTTGTAAAGTTCAAAGAATTTCAGACTAAAGTTGAAAATCATCGTAACAAGAAAATAAAGTTTCTATGATCTGATCGTGGAGGAGAATATTTGAGTTACGAGTTTGGTTTACATTTGAAACAATGCGGAATAGTTTCGCAACTCACGCCACCCGGAACACCACAACATAATGGTGTGTCCGAACGTCGTAATCGCACTTTACTAGATCTGGTGTGATCTATGATGTCTCTTACTGATTTACCGCTATCATTTTGGGGTTATGCTTTAGAGACGGCCGCATTCACGTTAAATAGGGCACCATCAAAATCCGTTGAGACGACGCCTTATGAACTATGGTTTGGCAAGAAACCAAAGTTGTCGTTTCTTAAAGTTTGGGGCTGCGATGCTTATGTGAAAAAACTTCAATCTGATAAGCTCGAACCCAAATCGGAGAAATGTGTCTTCATAGGATACCCAAAGGAAACTGTTGGCTACAACTTCTATCAGAGATCCGAAGTCAAGACATTCGTTGCCAAGAATGGATCCTTTCTAGAGAAGGAGTTTCTCTCGAAAGAAGTGAGTGGGAGAAAAGTAGAACTTGATGAGGTAACTGTACATGCTCCCTTATTGGAAAATAGTTCATCACAGAAACCAGTTCCTGTGATGACTAAACCAATTAGTGAGGAAGGTAATGATATTGATCATGAAACTTCAGATCAAGTTACTATCGAACCTCATAGGTCAACCAGAATAAGATCCGCACCAGAGTGGTACGACAATCCTATTATGGAGGTCATGTTACTTGACCATGACGAACCTACGAACTATGAGAAAGCGTTGATGAGCCCAGATTCCGCAAAATGGCTTGAGGCCATGAAATCTGAGATGGGATCCATGTATGAGAACAAAGGATGGACTTTGGTTGATTTGCCCGATGATTGGCAAGCCATTGAGAATAAATGGATCTTCAAGAAGAAGACTGACGCTGATGGTAATGTCACTGTCTACAAAGCTCGACTTGTTGCAAAAGGTTTTCGACAAGTTCAAGGGGTTGACTACGATGAGACTTTCTCACCCGTAGCGATGCTTAAGTCTGTCCGAATCATGTTAGCAATTGCCGCATTTTATGATTATGAAATATGGCAAATGGATGTCAAAACTGCGTTCCTGAATGGATTTCTAGAAGAAGATTTATATATGATGCAACCAGAAGGTTTTGTTGATCCAAAAGATGCTAACAAAGTGTGCAAGCTCCAGCGATCCATTTATGGACTGGTGCAAGCCTCTCGGAGTTGGAATAAACGCTTTGATAATGTGATCAAAGCATATGGTTTTATCCAGACTTTTGGAGAAGCCTGTATTTACAAGAAAGTGAGTGGGAGCTCTGTAGCATTTCTGATATTATATGTAGACGACATATTGTTGATTGGAAATGATATAGAATTTCTGGATATCATAAAAGGATACTTGAATAAAAGTTTTTCAATGAAAGACCTCGGTGAAGCTTTTTACATATTAGGCATCAAGATCTATAGAGATAGATCAAGACGCTTAATTGGACTTTCACAAAGCACATACCTTGATAAAGTTTTGAAAAAGTTCAAAATGGATCAGGCAAAGAAAGGGTTCTTGACTGTATTACAAGGTATGAAGTTGAGTCAGACTCAATGCCCGACTACAACAGAAGATAGAGAAAAAATGAAATATGTTCCCTATGCTTCAGCCATAGGCTCTATCATGTATGCAATGTTGTGTACCAGACCTAATGTATGCTTAGCAATAAGTTCAGCAGGGAGGTACCAAAGTAATCCAGGAGTGGATCACTAGACAGCGGTCAAGAATATCCTGAAATACCTGAAAAGAACTAAGGATATGTTTCTCGTTTATGGAGGTGACAAAGAGCTAGTCGTAAATGGTTACGTCGATGCAAGCTTTGACGCTGATCCAGACGATTCTAAATCGCAAACCGGATACATGTTTATATTAAACGGTGGAGCTGTCAGTTGGTGCAGTTCTAAACAAAGCATCGTGGCGAGATCTACATGTGAAGCGGAGTACATAGCTGCTTCGGAAGCAGCAAATGAAGGAGTCTGGATGAAGGAGTTCATTTCCGATCTAGGCGTCATACCTAGTGCATCGGGACCAATGAAGATCTTCTGTGATAATACTGGTGCAATTGCTTTGGCAAAGGAATCCAGATTTCACAAGAGGACCAAACACATCAAGAGACGCTTCAATTCCTTCCGGGACCAAGTCCAGGTGGGAGACATAGAGATTTGCAAGATACATAGGATCTGAATGTTGCAGACCCGTTGACTAAGCCTCTTCCACGAGCAAAATATGATCAGCACCAAGGCTCCATGGGTGTTAGAATCATTACTGTGTAATCTAGATTATTGACTCTAGTGCAAGTGGGAGACTGAAGGAAATATGCCCTAGAGGCAATAATAAAGTTATTATTTATTTCCTTATTTCATGATAAATGTTTATTATTCATGCTAGAATTGTATTAACCGGAAACATAATACATGTGTGAATACATAGACAAACTGAGTGTCACTAGTATGCCTCTACTTGACTATCTCGTTTATCAAAGATGGTTATGTTTCCTAGCCATGGACAAAAGAGTTGTCATTTGATTAACGGGATCACATCATTGAGATAATGATGTGATTGACTTGACCCATTCCGTTAGCTTAGCACTTGATCGTTTAGTATATTGCTATTGCTTTCTTCATGACTTATATATGTTCCTGTGACTACGAGATTATGCAACTCCCGTTTACCGGAGGAACACTTTGTGTGCTACCAAACGTCACAACGTAACTGGGTGATTATAAAGGTGCTCTACAGGTGTCTCCGAAGGTACTTGTTGGGTTGGCATATTTCAAGATTAGGATTTGTCACTCCGATTGTCGGAGAGGTATCTCTGGGCCCTCTCGGTAATACACATCACTATAAGCCTTACAAGCAATGTGACTAATGAGTTAGTTGTGAGATGATGTATTACATAACGATTAAAGAGACTTGCCGGTAACGAGATTGAACTAGGTATTGAGATACCGACGATCAAATCTCGGGCAAGCAACATACCGATGACAAAGGGGACAACGTATGTTGTTATGCGGTTTGACCGATAAAGATCTTCGTAGAATTTGTAGGAGCCAATATGAGCATCCAGGTTCCGCTATTGGTTATTGACCAGAAACGGTTCTCGGTCATGTCTACATAGTTCTCGAACCCGTAGGGTCCGCACGCTTAAGGTTTCGATGACAGTTATATTATGAGTTTTGATGTACCGAAGTTTGTTCAGAGTCCCGAATGTGATTACGGAGATGACGAGGAGTCTCGAAATGGTCGAGACATGAAGATTGGTATATTGAACGACTATATTCGGAGGTTATCGGAGGTTATCGGAGGTATATTGGACGACTATATTCGGAGGTCGAGACCAGAATAAGTTTCGGAGGTTATCGGATATATACCGGAGTACCGGGGGGTTACCGGAACCCTCCAGGGGGTTAATGGGCCACTTGGGCCCAAAGTGGAGAAGAGGAGGGGCGGCCAGGGCAGGCCGCGCACCCCCTCCCCCTCCTAGTCCGAATTGGACAAGGAGGGGGGCGCCCCCCCTTTCCTTCCCCCTCTCCTACTTGGACAAGGAAAGGAGGGAGTCCTACTCTCGATGGGAGTAGGACTCGCCTTGGTGCGCCTCCTCCCTGGCCGGCCGCCCCCTCCCCCTTGGTCCTTTATATACGGGGCAGGGGGCACCTCTAGACACAACAATTGATCATTGATCTCTTAGCCGTGTGCGGTGCCCCCCTCCACCATAGTCCTCCTCGATAATATTGTAGCGGTGCTTAGGCGAAGCCCTGCGACGGTAGAACATCAAGATCATCACCACGCCATCGTGCTGACGGAACTCTCCGTCGTGCTGAAATTACTATGTTCCCCAACATTCATACCTATCCCATAACTTGGTCAATGCATTCTCCATTGAGACTGGCTAAAATGGATCAACCCATTCAACTAGCCCATAGTTTCTTCCCTTCTGTACTATTAGTGTTAAACAAATGGTGAAAAGTGCTCTCTAATCCAAATGCTATAAACTAACAAACAGGTATAAAGTAACACAATGAGTTAAACAAACAGGTATGAGCTATATGACACAATGAGTTAAACAATTACAGTGCTCACTAATCCACATGCTGTAAAGTAACAAGTCTCAATCAGTGCTCCCAACCCTATGCACATACTGGCATATAAACAATGACCTCACTAACCCACCACTATCACAGAAAATGCATAACTAATTAACAGCCTAACTAATAGGACAGATTTGCTGACAACACTGTGCACATGCTCACATATAAACATTGACCTCACTGAGGAACTAACATACCAGATCGGCTAACTATAAAATTAGTACTAATCAATGACCAGATTAGCATAAATTTGGCACATCCCTTCACAACACAAGCAAAGAACCTCTGCCAGTATGGATGCCCTGGAAAGCAACACTCCTCTCTGCTAGCAGGGAGTGTTCATTGCACAAAACGTCAGGATCAGTGCCCTCAAATTCGGAGTCATCCATGGTTTCAGGGATCTGGAGGTGCAAAGGAAAGCCAACAAAACTTCAGATCAAGCTCAGCAGAAAAATCCCCAAATCCCAACCCTAACCCTAGCTTGAGCTCGAGCAACTCACCTTGATGATGCCCTCGTCTGAAGCTGAGTCGACGTACTGGTGAGAGTTCTCGCTGCTGTCGTCATCAGACCAGGACACCATGGCGACGCGGCGGCGATGGCGGTCGGAGATGTGGGAGGGGGCGGCGGCGGCGAACGAGCGGGAGCAGAGAGGGGAGAAGGACGAGAGAGAGTGAGGGTTGCGGGGTGGGCCTGCACCGCTTCGGGGGTGTTTGACCCGAGCGGCTCGAACCGGTGCGCGAGCGGCGTGTAACGCCGTCTAACGGCGTCTCCGTGTGAACAGTGCTGCCACGTCGACAAATGCGGGCCCCTCCTGTCATAAACGCACTTAAAACGGTCCAAACGAGCAATCAGTGTTTTTTGCAAAAAATTAAAAAAAAAATTAGTGTTTTTTAGCACAATTCCACATATGTGCGGATACTGCAAACCTAGCCTGAAGTGTCGAAGTTTTTTGCAATTTTGGCGGTGTCGACTTGACTTGATCCTGATACGAGCGAGCTGTCGGTCGGCTCGTGCCATTTTGGTGGTGTTTCACGGGAGGACACAAGTACAGTAGGAGTACCTACTTGATTCTGGTGTTGGGTAGCTCATCGATTCATACAATACCATTTTGCCATTTTGTCGGCGTTCCACGGTAGGACAGAAGTAGTACGTACGGTGGTACTCCGTTGCCGGCACGGTCGAAAACAATAGGTGGACGGCCCGCGTCGTCGCAAGTTGCGGCGATCTCTCCCCGGGTTTTCACCTAGTAACACTTCGTCCAATCAACATTCTTGGCTGTTGTCTGGCCCCAGCCTGAGCGATCACAATGATGCCTCACTTTCCTGTAGTATTTTCTTCTGCATCCTGACCAGCTGTCTAACACCCTAAACCCCCTTATAACTATAATATGTTTGTCTTAATTAAGCAGTGTCGTCAACCGAGCAATGATGTCGAAAGCTGCTGACAGCTCTGAGATTCACAATGCAGCTTTTCTTTGTGCAAAATATTCAGCTTGTTTTCCATCACAACACGAGTTTTCAGAATATGCAGAAATTTGCAAACTGACGTGTTGTCCCACCTTGCAGACAGCACCTGAATAAGCATCAGTTTTCCTGCCTCTTGGCATCAGGATCTCTTGTTACCTCGATTTTGTTCTCCTGCCACATGGTACATGTTGCGCCCTCGATCAAGCCTGAGAGAGATTCCGCTCAAGATTGCCACTGCCGAGGCGCAGATCTTACAGAACGACATATATTTTGCAGGCATAAAATCCATAAACTTGTATAAATATGCCTCGTTTACAGCACCGGTAGTTAGCACATGCATGCTTACAAGCTTTAGTTCCTGTTAATATTTTCCAAGAACTTACATAAAGAGCCAAGAGAGTGCGTACAGCAAAAGCGTCCGAAAGGTCTTTGCATCTTTCGTGCCAGCGAATCCGGGAGAAAAAGAGACAGAAGTGAAGCCAATTTGTTAATCTTGCTTGTCAACTTCTGTGCAGCGTACGTTGTGGTGGAGTAGTACTACTCAAGTGTGTACCCATGAATTATTAGAAAAAAGTCTTCTTGATTTAGGACAGAGTGTCATTTGTTTTGGTGCATTTCAAGCTGTATAGCATGTCGAGCCTAATTAGCATCCATAATACCAAAATTATTAATTTGAGTTGTATGGGATGTGGCTAGCTAGGTTCTGATTGTGTAAGAACAATAATGCGTTACTAGCAAAAAAAAAAATGTGTCAAGATAATGTATGCCTTTTTGCTTATTGATAAATTTGTTCTGCTCTGACGTCTATCAACCAATTATAATAACCAAGATAATGCCATATGGTGGCCAAACATTAATTCCTAGGCACGTAATAATAAAAACTATCCATGATAAGACATACAAGACGCCATTAGCGCAATGTACGCGGATATCGTTCTTTCCTTCCCTCGAAGGAAAGGCTAGCCGCTGCCTCCTCCTTCATCCACAAAAAGTGTTAGGGTTTCTGCCCCTGACATCGCCGCTGCAGGTCCGCCTCCTCTCCGGTGGCCCTAGGACCATGGGGGCGCGGTGGATCTCGGCAAGGGCCGGCGGGAGGGCTCCGTTTTTAGTCGTTTCTTTCAGTTTTGCTAGGGTTTGTGTCCTGCTCAGGAAGACGAGACGGCGGCGGCTCCCTGAAGATGGAATGAAGGTCTCTCCGCCTAGTCCCCGTTCCGGCGGCGCGTCTAGCACCGTTGGTGGACGCGTGGAGGTGTGTCTCCAGCGGATCTATCTTCGGTGGATTTGCTCGGATCTCGTCGTTGTTCGTCTACGTTCGTGTGTCTTCGGATTGAATCTTTCTGATTTACGTTATTCTTCATCTGCGGCGGTTGCTGTTCTGGTGCGCTGGTCCTATGGGGCCTTAGCACAACGAGTTCCCGACTGTCTACTACAACAAGTTGTGCCCGACTCCGGCGATAGAGGGGCGATGACGGCGGCGCGCCTTCGACTCGCTTCAGTGTTGGTAGTCGCCGCTAGGTGGTCTATGGATCTGGATGTAATTTTTATTATTTCTGATATTCGTTGTATTGCCATGATTGAAGATGAATAGATCAGAAATTTTCTCGCAAAAAAAAGACATACAAGACGCCAAGTTTACGGCATTAGCAACAACTTACCCATGACCATCTGTACTAACTACCCAACTTACTTCCCTAAAAAAAGAACTACCAAACTCACTTCCCTC
>NC_041383.1:732441073-732455662 GCF_002162155.2 Triticum dicoccoides | reverse complement strand
ATGACATTTAACAATATAAAAGAACATGAAAAACATAGGGGGTTCGCCTAACATAATTGGGGAACTTACTTTCATCGTTGTTGATTTGTCGTTTGCATACATAGTTAAATGGGTGGTTGAGGTTAACATGCATGGCGCAGTTATCGCAAAAAAAAGTTTTTCTTTGACATGATTTTTACCAACATAAAAGAATATGGAAAATATAAGGGTTTCTCCTAACATAATTCAGGAACTTACTTTCATCATCGTTGATTTTTGTCGTTTGCATAGTTAAATGGGTGGTCGTGGTTGACATCCATGGCACAGTTTTGCGTTGTCCTTTTGCTGTGAAGTGTAAAATACCACGACTGAATCTTATTGAGTGTGAACAACATGCATGATCAGCCATAGACGCACAATTGAAATGGTGCACATCTTTAACTAGCGCCGTGTTTGACGAAAAATGATTAGCTATGATTAAGCCTGCTACCTAATACTATACCGCTTTTTTTTTATCCTTTCACCGATCAGAGATTCCATTTGCGGTAGGTAGAATGGAACGATGTTGCAAGATCTATATGCTTGTAAGCATATTCATTCACCGATCGTTGCTAATCATATGTGGTGCATGCACCAAATCGGGCCTGGTCATGTGCCCTAGCTAGATGCTCTACGTGCCAAGTACCCATGCCAAGTAGTATGCACATAAGGTCATGCGATCGCCATGATTTGTTTACTTAGCGTACGTAGTGGGTACCTTGCAAACGCAAATGATGAATCCACAACGGTGTGGCATATGGAAGCATGTGGCTGACGGCGCAGCATTCCTATGTATCCGCGCCCGTGCACGGCGTCTCAACCATAGATTCGTGTGGCTTGTAGCCAATTTAATACGCTAAGCAAAAGGCACTTTGTTTTCAGATTAGCTGGGTACGATTAGCCTCTAAAATCTAATCTTAGTCTGATGCAAGAACATGCGTGGGGCGCCAATCAAAGGCAGTACTAGCTGATAGCACTTGATAGTCCACGGGTAGTACAAGTAAGCTCCAGAAAGGACGATGGATGCATTTGCCCCACTCCTGTATGCATCAGAGAGGGAATATAAAAATGATAATTATGCTTAGTGCTTGAGAATAAGACATGATCTATACATGTAGTGATGTAATCATGTAGCCTGTTAGAGAGGCGATGATGCGATCTCGCAACCCAAAGGGACGCACAAATTTCGGTTGGAACGGCCGCTCCGGTCCACTGGGCACAATCATGATCCCTCCTAGTTCATGCATGTGCCATGCCCTGGCGCAGTGACACGTATGTACGCGCCGCCGGTACGTCGAGGTCATGGCGCTCTACTAGCTGAGACGTCGTGCACGGGCGAAGATCGTCGCGGCAAAATTTTATTCAGAACGTCTTGGGTGGTTGGGTACAATAATTCAGAGGCTGCTGAGGCCATGCGTAAACTCAGAATTGTTAAAAATTGAGTTGCATGAAATTTCCTGGAAATGGGACCCACCTGTCATGAGCTTCAGTTTTCATGTCATCATCCAGCTAAACCTGCCGTGGATGAGCCTACGGAGCCTATCACAAGCACGATAACACCACATAAGCACATCACATACACTGACGGACTTACGTTCTCAAGAGATATCTACGTTTTGAGGAGACATTGAACATATAAACCTTGAAGAACTCCTAGACAGAACCGTTGCCTCCACATCGCCCTATAAACGCTATGAACAGTACTGCTGCCACAACCTGTTAATTTTGTGCCCCGCCGAGGGCATTTTCATCATTTTGCATACGGCCGTATAAAAGGTAGCCGCTCTGCTGGAGGTAACCTAGCCTTCTGCCCATCGCACACTCACCCCGCGCCCCTCTCCTCTCTTTCTCCCTCCAAAGCCGCCGCCCGGCCCATCCCGCTTGCCCCGTCCCAGCCGCTCACCCGCCGCCCCGCCCATCCCGCTCCTCTCCACCCCGCAGCCGCCTCCCTAGCTCCTCGTCCCCTTCACCAATCCATCCCTCCTCATCCCAAATCCAGCGGATCCGAGGTGTGCGGACGCAGAGGAGAATTTCTCCGGCGGCGATGGCAACCTGCAAGCAAAGGGCGGTGGCGGCGGCGCTCGATTTGATCTGCAGGAGAGAGAGAGATGGAGAGGAGGGACGCCGCCATGGGAGAGCAGGGCCAACATGGTCTTCGTGGTGGGCATGGAGGCGCAGAGGAGGATGGCGGTGGGGGGTGGGAGCAGAGTAGCAGGACTTCCTGGCGGCGCTCGCGTCATGGTGGAGTGGAGGACTCGTTGTCCATCATCACCATCCCCAATCTAGGTTGCTACCCCCTCCTCCCCAAGTTATTATCTCAGTTCTCTGATTCTACGATTTTGATTTCTCAGTTTGTGTTTTTTTTCAGATCTGAGCTAGAAAAGAAGAGAAATAATCTTGTGGAATTTCAGATCTGAGATAGGAACGGGGAGAAAGGATCTTGTGGAAGAGCTTGACGAAAAAGGAAGGGGTGAATAATCTCTTTCTCACGTTCATGTTTGTTTCTGCATTTTAATTTTTAAGATGCAGGTTGGCCAATTGTAACAATAGAAATATATGCGCATTTTTGGTTTGTGTACTTCAATAAAAAAATATTTTCACTTTACCTAGAGGGAGGTTGCATCCAGTTATTATTTCTGGGAGTTTTATTGATGAAGGTCTAAACATGTTAAGATATATTGATGAGATATCACTCATGAAGGAATGCTCAAGGGCATAAGATCTAATGTTCTTCATGTTATATAGTCATCTGGTATAAATTGCTAGAGTAGATAAGAAACAGATTTACAACATAATAAACAGCTCACACTCCTTGGTATTAGCATATGGTTCTGACAAAAATATGTGCTTACTGAAACATAACGTGCACAATAGAGTATGTATTGCGGTCTGATCAAAAAATTGCAGAGAAGCAGCAAAATGAGTTCCTTGTTTGAGAGGATGCAAATCAGACATGTTTGTTTTAGGGTTCAGACTTCAAGATAACTAAAATGCATCCCCTAAGTTTGTTCAGGCAAGATCCAGTTTCATTTCTTATATTTGTGCTTCTTCATTGAGTGGTCTCCAAGTTTCTATTGTTTACCAATTCCAATTGGAGCTCCTGGTTTGCTGTGTTGATTCGTACCATACATCGGTTGAACTTTGTTTTCAAATAGAAGGAAATCTACTGTACTTCTTATATTATGGGACAGAGTAGTAGCATGTATGTGTGGCGGCAGAAGGAGCATTTCCTTCTGAAAAAATAATAGTAAAGATAAGTCGATGACACAAAGTACTGAATAAATCAATACTTCTGATGATCTATATGATACATACTTTCCATGTTACCTCTACTATATAGTTTTACAGTACAATGTCACATTTGTGATATGTACTGTACCTCAGTTACTAGCATGATATAAAGTTTATGGATAGTTGCCAACAGAGTTCTCATATATATGTTTCTATGTGCTTGAATGTTCACATTCATCAAGTTTAAGATTTTATGTATAGCTTATGTCTTTCCAGTTATGCAGTCACACAGTCGCAAGTCCACCATTTCATGATTTTTAATTTTCTAACTAGGTAAAAGATTCCTTGTCCTTGGTGAGAGACATGAATTCACATTGTTTCGTAGCAGATGTATGAAGAACAAAGATATCTTTCTTTATCTTTATTTCCCTCTACTACATATTATTTAATCGTGTCATGTTTATAACCTACTTGACATGGATACGGTTCTATGAGAGGTCATTGCTTATGCATCAGTCCTCAAGGTGGATGTTGTTCGTTTAGATATTACATTTTGTTTCCGCGATTCCACATTAGTCAAAAGTGTTCATCTCAATACTTTATTGAGAGTGGCTTTGAATAATATGGCATCAAAACATTTGTTTTCTCTCCAGCGAATAATAAAATTATCTACATGCATATAAAACGGCTACTAATTCTTGGTTTTAATTAGCTTTGCAAAAGGGGTGCAATAGGTCAATGGACTGTTGTATGGCTGATGATAATGTTTTTTCATGTAGAAAGGAATTTTCTCCTTTCTTTCATATGTCGATATCAACTCACTGCCTGATTCAGGTGATGTTTCGTGTAGATTGGGTGACAGGAATATTCGTGTTATATCTTTACCCATAAGCACGTGTAATCTGGTACTCTGGTTGCTTTGACAGTTTTCTCTTCATGTTGTAGTCAAGGCAAAATGCATTAGGAGACCTCCAGAATCTGCAGAATGGCAAGGTATGTGAATACATGTGACACTTGCTGCTCATTTCACTGCTTTTATTATATGTCCGTGACTTCTAAGACTGACTTTTTGCAAATATTTCTCGACTTGAAAAGTTATGTGATATACAAAGTCAACCCTGTCACAACCCAAGTTCATCATAGTGGTGTGGCTCCTCTTTTAAAGAGGTTATTCATGCTATCCTAGATGCCACCGACATGTACTGTCATGCTTTCATGAAAGAAAAATGTAGCTAGGTATGATTTGACCATCTTACTTCCTTTGGTTGACTAAGTTAAATTTAGATCAATGTTCAGAACAAAGCTTCAATGATGGTATTCAAAATTTCTTAGAAAAGCATTGTCTGTCCATTATCCATTTCATTGAAGTCACCTTGTTCTTTGCCATTGTGGTTGCACTTCCTTGCTGAGCTCCTCTTTCTAATTCATGTCCTCCTGATTTATTTATTTTCAGGCATCTAGGTTTGGGTGGGGCTGGACTCCTACAACGATGGCGGCACCGGGCTGTGTTGCTGTACTAAAGATATTGTATACAGATGTGCCATGTTGTTCCTCTCCAGGCGAGCTCACACCTTGTCCCCTCAGTATATCCCTTATTTTCTTTTTGAAATTTGAGCTATAAGTTGGTCCGATCTATTATATGAGGCAGGCTTCACACTACCTGAAGATGTTCTACTGGGTAACTGTGTGGTGCAAGGCTTACCAGATTATATCTGCAGCCAATTAGCAGAGTTTTTCGGTTGTTTTTGCACATGCTCTAACCAGGCAGGGTGCCTGAGATCTAACAAAGGCCTCTGGAGTGACCCTTTAATTATGAATGTAGTTCTTTAATTCTGAATCTGCTGGTGCTCTATTACTGTATCATATCTTTATGGTACAACTGATCTGCTACATCTGCTTATGAACTTATTTATTATTGCAGATCATACATAGCATAGAATCATCTGCACTAAGGGATCTTGTGCAAGTATCTAATATAAAGGAAACAATTACAGGCTCCCTAAGATTGTGTGCGCTCAAGGCAAGATTATGAAATATCTGATCCGTGAGCTCTCATTTGCGCTGTCCCGGCTTCTTTCAGCTGTCATATGATCGATCTCTTCCAATGGATAAAGCTACTGAGTCCAATGAAAGATATAACCTTGCTGGAAATGTATCGGAGCAGTATAACACACGGCAAAATTAATCGTTGAATTTGAGCCAGGTATTCCTCTCTTTGTTTTTTTTATATCAGATATTACTTGTGATGGCAAGGTAAATTTGGTACTATCCAGATCGAAGGTGCATGTCCTCAGTGATTTACTCTGCTTCCTGGACATGAACTCTTATCGTATATTTACGAGCATGCTCATATTTACATCTACATGGTCTCTTCAAAACAAAAAAGGCCTTACCGCTCCCTTCTAAGCCCATATATTAATTGATAAGTGTCGCGGTTTTTGTATCTATTTCAGTTATATGTATTTTTCAGTGTGCCCCCATCCTATTTTCTGCAGGCAAACATGAATGCATGATCCAGATTCTAGATGCATCCTTTAGTACAATAATCTCACGCTATACTGAAAAGTGTACTGCTTATATAGCGAATATCTTTAATTCATATGCTCGTCTACTGGGTGCTCGCTGCTATCTTTGGTTCATATGGTCTCCGGCTTGACGCTTGCTGCTATCTTTGGTTCATATGGTTCAAGAGGCTTTGACCTACTTACTGCTGGTTACTCGCCAAGCCTGCATGGCAATTCATCTACAAATTAGGCATGGAGCAAGAGTTTTGTTCGGCATCCCTTGCATTTTCCTTGTTAGGTTCCATTCTTCAAAGCATGTGGGAAAGCGTAGCAGTACACTGCAATTCACAATGTCATTTGATAGCGGATAGGGTATTTTGTTTCCATTACGAACTGATAATGATTAAGAGCATAGTAAGGTAACAATAATCTGTGTTATAGCAGAATATAGATGTAGTGTGCTTGTCTGTATATAATGCAGAGTTTAGAAATGAACTAAAATCTGTGAGCAGGAAGTAATAGGCTTATTTTTCAGTTAGAAAAATATGTGTACCGTAGCATCATGTATTCAGCTAATCCCTTGCATTTTTTTGCCAGGTTCATGTTTTATATATTGTCTACACCCACATAAGCTAAAGTTTGTAGTGTCAGCAGTAAACAGGGGCACAACTTAGTATGGGTAGAAAAATAAGAGCTTGTGAAAAGAATAGTATCTCTATTACAGGATAAGAATGACTCTTTAGTTTTATGCTGATGTGTGAAAGCATCCCATTATCATGCAAATAGTATCAGGTTTAGAGCCTTGATTATGGCGGCTATAAACCCAAAACAATTCATCTTATTATTTAGTATACAAAGCACGTTCTGGTGGGAATGACTCCAATTAGAATTCTAGCTGCCGGCATATATCTGATTGGTCCCAGATTGAAAATCTCAATTGTCAGGACTTGCTTGTATGCATTCCTAAATAGTGTTACATGTCTTATGACCATTGTTCATCCTAAACTGTGTTTGCTAAAAAAAGTGCCTAAAATTTAGTGACCATAGCTTTCCACTTTAGTTCATAAACCGTTGCCTCCACATCGCCCTATAAACGCTATGAACAGTACTGCTGCCACAACCTGTTAATTTTGTGCCCCGCCGAGGGCATTTTCATCATTTTGCATACGGCCGTATAAAAGGTAGCCGCTCTGTTGGAGGTAACCTAGCCTCCTGCCCATCGCACACTCGCCCCACGCCCCTCTCCTCTCTCTCTCCCTCCAAAGCCGCCGCCGGGCCCGTCCCGCTTGCCCCGTCCCAGCCGCTCACCCGCCGCCCCGCCCGTCCCGCTCCTCTCCACCCCGCAGCCGCCTCCCTAGCTCCTCGTCCCCTTCACCAATCCATCCCTCCTCATCCCAAATCCAGCGGATCCGAGGTGTGCGGACACAGAGGAGAATTTCTCCGGCGGCGATGGCAACCTGCAAGCAAAGGGCGGTGGCGGTGGCGCTCGATTTGATCTGCAGGAGAGAGAGAGAGATGGAGAGGAGGGACGCCGCCATGGGAGAGCAGGGCCAACATGGTCTTCGTGGTGGGCATGGAGGCGCAGAGGAGGATGGCGGTGGGGGGTGGGAGCAGAGTAGCAGGACTTCCTGGCGGCGCTCGCGTCATGGTGGAGTGGAGGACTCGTTGTCCATCATCACCATCCCCAATCTAGGTTGCTACCCCCTCCTCCCCAAGTTATTATCTCAGTTCTCTGATTCTACGATTTTGATTTCTCAGTTTGTGTTTTTTTTCAGATCTGAGCTAGAAAAGAAGAGAAATAATCTTGTGGAATTTCAGATCTGAGATAGGAACGGGGAGAAAGGATCTTGTGAAAGAGCTTGACGAAAAAGGAAGGGGTGAATAATCTCTTTCTCACGTTCATGTTTGTTTCTGCATTTTAATTTTTAAGATGCAGGTTGGCCAATTGTAACAATAGAAATATATGCGCATTTTTGGTTTGTGTACTTCAATAAAAAAATATTTTCACTTTACCTAGAGGGAGGTTGCATCCAGTTATTATTTCTGGGAGTTTTATTGATGAAGGTCTAAACATGTTAAGATATATTGATGAGATATCACTCATGAAGGAATGCTCAAGGGCATAAGATCTAATGTTCTTCATGTTATATAGTCATCTGGTATAAATTGCTAGAGTAGATAAGAAACAGATTTACAACATAATAAACAGCTCACACTCCTTGGTATTAGCATATGGTTCTGACAAAAATATGTGCTTACTGAAACATAACGTGCACAATAGAGTATGTATTGCGGTCTGATCAAAAAATTGCAGAGAAGCAGCAAAATGAGTTCCTTGTTTGAGAGGATGCAAATCAGACATGTTTGTTTTAGGGTTCAGACTTCAAGATAACTAAAATGCATCCCCTAAGTTTGTTCAGGCAAGATCCAGTTTCATTTCTTATATTTGTGCTTCTTCATTGAGTGGTCTCCAAGTTTCTATTGTTTACCAATTCCAAATGGAGCTCCTGGTTTGCTGTGTTGATTCGTACCATACATCGGTTGAACTTTGTTTTCAAATAGAAGGAAATCTACTGTACTTCTTATATTATGGGACAGAGTAGTAGCATGTATGTGTGGCGGCAGAAGGAGCATTTCCTTCTGAAAAAATAATAGTAAAGATAAGTCGATGACACAAAGTACTGAATAAATCAATACTTCTGATGATCTATATGATACATACTTTCCATGTTACCTCTACTATATAGTTTTACAGTACAATGTCACATTTGTGATATGTACTGTACCTCAGTTACTAGCATGATATAAAGTTTATGGATAGTTGCCAACAGAGTTCTCATATATATGTTTCTATGTGCTTGAATGTTCACATTCATCAAGTTTAAGATTTTATGTATAGCTTATGTCTTTCCAGTTATGCAGTCACACAGTCGCAAGTCCACCATTTCATGATTTTTAATTTTCTAACTAGGTAAAAGATTCCTTGTCCTTGGTGAGAGACATGAATTCACATTGTTTCGTAGCAGATGTATGAAGAACAAAGATATCTTTCTTTATCTTTATTTCCCTCTACTACATATTATTTAATCGTGTCATGTTTATAACCTACTTGACATGGATACGGTTCTATGAGAGGTCATTGCTTATGCATCAGTCCTCAAGGTGGATGTTGTTCGTTTAGATATTACATTTTGTTTCCGCGATTCCACATTAGTCAAAAGTGTTCATCTCAATACTTTATTGAGAGTGGCTTTGAATAATATGGCATCAAAACATTTGTTTTCTCTCCAGCGAATAATAAAATTATCTACATGCATATAAAACGGCTACTAATTCTTGGTTTTAATTAGCTTTGCAAAAGGGGTGCAATAGGTCAATGGACTGTTGTATGGCTGATGATAATGTTTTTTATGTAGAAAGGAATTTTCTCCTTTCTTTCATATGTCGATATCAACTCACTGCCTGATTCAGGTGATGTTTCGTGTAGATTGGGTGACAGGAATATTCGTGTTATATCTTTACCCATAAGCACGTGTAATCTGGTACTCTGGTTGCTTTGACAGTTTTCTCTTCATGTTGTAGTCAAGGCAAAATGCATTAGGAGACCTCCAGAATCTGCAGAATGGCAAGGTATGTGAATACATGTGACACTTGCTGCTCATTTCACTGCTTTTATTATATGTCCGTGACTTCTAAGACTAACTTTTTGCAAATATTTCTCGACTTGAAAAGTTATGTGATATACAAAGTCAACCCTGTCACAACCCAAGTTCATCATAGTGGTGTGGCTCCTCTTTTAAAGAGGTTATTCATGCTATCCTAGATGCCACCGACATGTACTGTCATGCTTTCATGAAAGAAAAATGTAGCTAGGTATGATTTGACCATCTTACTTCCTTTGGTTGACTAAGTTAAATTGATCAATGTTCAGAACAAAGCTTCAATGATGGTATTCAAAATTTCTTAGAAAAGCATTGTCTGTCCATTATCCATTTCATTGAAGTCACCTTGTTCTTTGCCATTGTGGTTGCACTTCCTTGCTGAGCTCCTCTTTCTAATTCATGTCCTCCTGATTTATTTATTTTCAGGCATCTAGGTTTGGGTGGGGCTGGACTCCTACAATGATGGCGGCACCGGGCTGTGTTGCTGTACTAAAGATATTGTATACAGATGTGCCATGTTGTTCCTCTCCAGGCGAGCTCACACCTTGTCCCCTCAGTATATCCCTTATTTTCTTTTTGAAATTTGAGCTATAAGTTGGTCCGATCTATTATATGAGGCAGGCTTCACACTACCTGAAGATGTTCTACTGGGTAACTGTGTGGTGCAAGGCTTACCAGATTATATCTGCAGCCAATTAGCAGAGTTTTTCGGTGGTTTTTGCACATGCTCTAACCAGGCAGGGTGCCTGAGATCTAACAAAGGCCTCTGGAGTGACCCTTTAATTATGAATGTAGTTCTTTAATTCTGAATCTGCTGGTGCTCTATTACTGTATCATATCTTTATGGTACAACTGATCTGCTACATCTGCTTATGAACTTATTTATTATTGCAGATCATACATAGCATAGAATCATCTGCACTAAGGGATCTTGTGCAAGTATCTAATATAAAGGAAACAATTACAGGCTCCCTAAGATTGTGTGCGCTCAAGGCAAGATTATGAAATATCTGATCCGTGAGCTCTCATTTGCGCTGTCCCGGCTTCTTTCAGCTGTCATATGATCGATCTCTTCCAATGGATAAAGCTACTGAGTCCAATGAAAGATATAACCTTGCTGGAAATGTATTGGAGCAGTATAACACACGGCAAAATTAATCGTTGAATTTGAGCCAGGTATTCCTCTCTTTGTTTTTTTATATCAGATATTACCTGTGATGGCAAGGTAAATTTGGTACTATCCAGATCGAAGGTGCATGTCCTCAGTGATTTACTCTGCTTCCTGGACATGAACTCTTATCGTATATTTACGAGCATGCTCATATTTACATCTACATGGTCTCTTCAAAACAAAAAAGGCCTTACCGCTCCCTTCTAATCCCATATATTAATTGATAAGTGTCACGGTTTCTGTATCTATTTCAGTTATATGTATTTTTCAGTGTGCCCCCATCCTATTTTCTGCAGGCAAACATGAATGCATGATCCAGATTCTAGATGCATCTTTTAGTACAATAATCTCAGGCTATACTGAAAAGTGTACTGCTTATATAGCGAATATCTTTAATTCATATGCTCGTCTACTGGGTGCTCGCTGCTATCTTTGGTTCATATGGTCTCCGGCTTGACGCTCGCTGCTATCTTTGGTTCATATGGTTCAAGAGGCTTTGACCTACTTCCTGCTGGTTACTCGCCAAGCCTCCATGGCAATTCATCTACAAATTAGGCATGGAGCAAGAGTTTTGTTCGGCATCCCTTGCATTTTCCTTGTTAGGTTCCATTCTTCAAAGCATGTGGGAAAGCGTAGCAGTACACTGCAATTCACAATGTCATTTGATAGCGGATAGGGTATTTTGTTTCCATTACGAACTGATAATGATTAAGAGCATAGTAAGGTAACAATAATCTATGTTATAGCAGAATATAGATGTAGTGTGCTTGTCTATATATAATGCAGAGTTTAGAAATGAACTAAAATCTGAGAGCAGGAAGTAATAGGCTTATTTTCCAGTTAGAAAAATATGTGTACCGTAGCATCATGTATTCAGCTAATCCCTTGCATTTTTTTGCCAGGTTCATGTTTTATATATTGTCTACACCCACATAAGCTAAAGTTTGTAGTGTCAGCAGTAAACAGGGGCACAACTTAGTATGGGTAGAAAAATAAGAGCTTGTGAAAAGAATAGTATCTCTATTACAGGATAAGAATGACTCTTTAGTTTTATGCTGATGTG
The DNA here is from genome assembly GCF_002162155.2 of Triticum dicoccoides. Lineage (NCBI taxonomy): Eukaryota > Viridiplantae > Streptophyta > Magnoliopsida > Poales > Poaceae > Triticum > Triticum dicoccoides. The sequence goes on along the minus strand of NC_041383.1, from coordinate 732,444,013 downwards.
TGAAAGCATCCCATTATCATGCAAATAGTATCAGGTTTAGAGCCTTGATTATGGCGGCTATAAACCCAAAACAATTCATCTTATTATTTAGTATACAAAGCACGTTCTGGTGGGAATGACTCCAATTAGAATTCTAGCTGCCGGCATATATCTGATTGGTCCCAGATTGAAAATCTCAATTGTCAGGACTTGCTTGTATGCATTCCTAAATAGTGTTACATGTCTTATGACCATTGTTCATCCTAAACTGTGTTTGCTAAAAAAAGTGCCTAAAATTTAGTGACCATAGCTTTCCACTTTAGTTCATAAACTGGATGGCAAAATAGAGTTTGCCCATTTCATATCTATGTTGTCTTATTAGGAAAATAGAGTTTGTTTTATAGCTGATGCTTAATATGTTTCATCGATCGGTGAATGCTCAAGTTTAGCTCATAAACTAGATGGCAAATGCTAATTCTGATGGGGCTTTTGCCACTTACTGTTTTATGGTTGTCTAGACAGCTGATGGAATGCTTCTTTCTGCGAATTGTCAATTCTTTTGTACATGGTCCCTTCTTTCTGCCAATTGTCAATTCTTTTGTACAGGGTCTCCCGGCTACTTATGCTTCGCTAGACAATGAGTATGTAGATAGCATGTATGGTTTTTACATTGTTTTGCACAGGTTGAGATGCATCACATGATGTTTTCCTTTTACATTTATGAGTATTACAGAGTCCTTTCTTTTTCCACAAGGGCCAATAGTTGTGCCATTTGATTCGAAACACAAAGAGTTGATCACAAAGGGGTAGTATTCAGGATATATACACAAAAGAGTATAGAACCAAATTATATGATGTAATTGGCTACTATTTCTATTAACTTCTCCTGTACACAACGTTCACGAGTTCATGTATTAAGTGCATTTTATTGTGTCACTTGTGTTTACTCTTTTTAATGCAAATTTACAGCTACTCGGAATTCCTAATTGTAGACTCAACTATCTTGACCTACCGATGATCTAATATGTGGCATTATTACCTTAAGAAAATATTTACATCTAATTTCCTTTATATATAGGGGTATAAGTTCTTACAAAATGTACTCAAATATATGGTTATTGAAAAAATGCAAATATTTTCAACACAAACATGGTTTTAAACGGGTCTTTGCGCCATTTGGCGCAACTGGTCATCTAGTTACGTTAACAGCTTCTTCTCCGAGATAGCCGAGGTACCCAGCGATGCAAAAATCGACGAGAGAGCCGTGTCGGACGCTCCGCCCCGGTCACATCCTTGACCCAGTGCTGCACCAAGGCGCCCTTCCTAGTCTCATCGGCGTTGGTGGACGCAGGGCAGTGATTCTGACGGTTGGGTGTCTATTTCGACGATGGGGTGCCAATTCCAAGAGGCTAGACATCGATTTCGATGCTGGGTGCCGACTTCAGCAGGAGGTAGAGGGGAGGGGAATGAGAAGTGGGAGACGAGGGGAATGAGAAGTGGGAGACGGACTAAAGTTTCTTCGCGCCATGGTTGGAGTGCACTCCAAATGACGGCGCAAAGACAACAAATATGGAGGACCCTTCAAAAATTAAGATGATGTAGCACGAGATGGCGACTTTCTGAAGTGCCCTTTTCGGTCGCGATTTTCATATTGACGGTTATTATGCTGATTGGGCACTTATGTTTACTCGGCTAGAGTTGCTTTAAGATGTAATTGTTGGAAGCCATGCATAGTGGTACGGTGCGACGGATATGGGAGATATGGTACTTTACGAGAGAACTTCACATTCCCGCCTTAAGTCGGTCTATTCACCTCATAACCATAATATAGAAATACTTGAATTGTTTTAGTTTCTACTTAACTCTTACAACATTACATTTTCTCATTTAATCGTTCTTTGACATGCTTCACTTTTGTCTTAATTAGCAACATCATATTTTTCTCTCCCCTCTCTGCCACGTAGCCTCTTTTCACTCTACACTAGAGAAACAATACTACCTCTGTACCAAAATGTAAGACGTTTTCGGTTTTGCATAGAGCATAAAAAACGTCTTACATTTTGTTATGGAGAGTAGATTTTAAATCACATGTGAAACTATGAAAATATCACAAATGAAAATGAATTTAGTGGCCATCCAGTTTAAATTTCAGCTTAAACCGATATTTTTATTTGAGAGAAACTTAGGTTTTAAATAGAATGCAAAAAAATTCTTTTCTTCATAATTAGTCAATGAGGCAAAGCTTTGGCCTCCCACACAAACCGTATAAGGACCGTATAAGTAACATGTGATCTGGGAGTTTACAAAGCTGTGAATCTTGCACATAAATAAGAAAGTTCTAAGTTGATGGAGAGTTAGCAAAACAGGTAATACATTTGTTGAGTATGTATTTTGTACTGCACGTGTATTGGAGTTGTGGCCCACCTCCTAGTCTTGTATAGTTGAGGTAGAGGCCTTCCTTTGTATTATATATGCGTGCACCAGCACCCCAATCAATATATCGTATTGCAAATCATCTGTCTACATGGTATCAGATTTTTCGGTCTAACCCTAGCGCCGCCGCGCCTCCACGGGCCGCCGCCGCCGCACCCCACCTCCGCACCTGCCGCCACTCGCCCCTCCACCTCCTGCCTCCACGCGTCGCCGCCGATGTGTCTTGCTTCCACCCTCCCACGCACGCGCCTCGTCCCGCTGCTGGCTGCCTGGCTAGCTAGCTAGCTTGGCTAGTCATCAGGACCGCGTTGACCGCCTGACTAGCTAGCTAGCTTCGCTAGCCAGTTACCACCACGTCCGTGCTTCGCTAGCCCGCCGCCCCCGCGCCGCTCTGTTTTTCATCCCGACCCGCTACAGCCACTGCATCGCGCTGCAGCATCTCGTGACACTGCGCTGTCGCGTCCTGTCTCACTGCCGCCGCCGCGCAGCGCCTCTCCGCGCGTGTCGCCGCGGAGCGCCTCCCCGCGC
>NC_041383.1:732395034-732440582 GCF_002162155.2 Triticum dicoccoides | reverse complement strand
CGCCGCACAGCGCGTCCTCGCGCGCGCCGCCACCGCCGCCGCGCAGCGCCTCCTCGCGCGCACCGCCACTGCTGAGGGAGTCCTGGATAAGGGGTTATCCGGACAGCCGGACTATGTACTTTGGCCGGACTGTTGGACTATGAATATACAAGACAGAAGACTTCGTCCCATGTCCGGATGGGACTCTCCTTGGCATGGAAGGCAAGCTTGAGGATTCGGATGTAGATCTCCTCCTCTGTAAACCGACTCTGTGTAACCCTAGCCCACTCCGACGTCTATATAAACCGGAGGGTTTAGTCCGTAGGACTCATCATTATCATCAACAATAATCATACCATAGGCTAGCATCTAGAGTTTAGCCTCTCTGATCTCGTGGTAGATCAACTCTTGTAATACTCATATCATCAAGATCAATCAAGCAGGAAGTATGGTATTACCTACATCGAGAGGGCCCGAACCTGGGTAAACATCGTGTCCCCGGTCTCCTGTTACCATTAGCCTTAGACGCACAGTTCGGGACCCCTACCCGAGATCCGCCGGTTTTGACACCGACATTGGTGCTTTCATTGAGAGTTCCTCTCTGCCGTCGCTGCAAGGCTAGATGGCTTCCCCAAACTTCAACCACGCTGTCCTAGGCGAGACTTTTCTCCCCGGACAGATCTTCGAGTTCGGCGGCTTCGCACCGCGGGCCAATTCGCTTGGCCATCTGGAGTAGATCGATAGCTGCGCCCCTGGCCACTAGGTCAGGTTTGGAAACCTAAACTACACTGCCGACATCCGCGGAGACTTGATCTTCGACGGATTCGGGCCCGCATCAGGAGTGCTGAACAATCACGATGAGCATGGCCTAGATCCGCAGTCGGACGGTATTCGGAACATCGCACCTGCCACCGCTCCGGACTTTGTTCCAGAGCAGGTCGCGCCTTCCGAGGACGGGTGGATGGACCCTGCCCCGAAGGCCGCATCCTCATCGGCGTTGGAGCCGAACACAGACTCCTCTCCTCAGAAAATCTGTACCTCCGGACCCCCGGACTCATCTCTGGTAGTGTGTTCCGGACCGCGCGCGTCCGTGCCCATCGAATCTAATTGGGCTCCAGTCATGGAGTTCGCCGCCGCGGATATCTTTCAGCACTCACCCTTCAGAGACGTGTTGAATTCATTAAGGTCTCTCTCTCTTTGTCAGAAGACTCCTGGCCGAACTATGTCCGGCTCGAGTGGGAAGCTGGCGACGAAGAAATTCGTTACCCACCCACCACCACTTAATAGCTAGGGTCGATGACTTAACCGACGTGCTCAACTTCGATTCCGAAGACATCGACGGTATAGACGACGATGCGGGAGAAGAACAGGAACCACCGCCCACAGGGCGCTGGCCTGCCACCTCTTCATATGATATATATACGGTGGATACTCCCAAAGAAACCAACAGCGATGAGGCAACGGGAGATAACCCCTCGGAGAACAAAGCAAAACATGGGCGTCATCGGCGCCGCTCCAAGCCTCGCCACAACAATACCAATGCTACGTCTTGAGCTTGCGTTGGTTTTCCTCGAAGAGGAGAGGGTGATGCAGCAAGTGTAGCGTAAGTATTTCCCTCAGTTTTAAGAACCAAGGTATCAATCTAGTAGGAGGCTCCTCAAAAGTCCCACGCACCTACACAAACAAACTGAGAACTCGCAACCAACGCAATAAAGGGGTTGTCAATCCCTTCACGGCCACTTGCGAAAGTGAGATCTGATAGAGATAGTATGATAAGATAAATATATTTTTGGTATTTTATAATATAGATGCAAAAAGTAAAGATGCAAATAAAAGTAGATTGAAAGCAAATATGATAAGAGATAGACCCGGGGGCCATAGGTTTCACTAGAGGCTTCTCTCAAGATAGCATAAGTATTATGGTGGGTGAACAAATTATTGTCGAGCAATTGATAGAAAAGCGCATAGTTATGAGATTATCTAGGCATGATCATGTATATAGGCATCACGTCCATAACAAGTAGACCGACTCCTGCCTGCATCTACTACTGTTACTCCACACATCGACCGACTCCTGCCTGCATCTAGAGTATTAAGTTCATAAGAACAGAGTAATGCATTAAGCAAGATGACATGATGTAGAGGGATAAACTCATGCAATATGATATAAACCCCATCTTGTTATCCTCGATGGCAACAATACAATACGTGTCTTGCAACCCTTTCTGTCACTAGGTAAGAACACCGCAAGATTGAACCCAAACCTAAGCACTTCTCTCATGGCAAGAAAGATCAATCTAGTAGGCCAAACCAAACTGATAATTCGAAGAGACTTGCAAAGATAACTCAATCATACATAAAAGAATTCAGAGAAGATTCAAATATTATTCATAGATAAACTTGATCATAAACCCACAATTCATCGGATCTCGACAAACACACCAAAAAAGAGTTTACATCGAATAGATCTCCACAAGAGAGGGGGAGAACATTGCATTGAGACCCAAAAAGAGAGAAGACGCCATCTAGCTAATAACTATGGACCCGTAGGTCTGTGGTAAACTACTCACAACTCATCGGAGGGGCAAGGATGTTGATGTAGAAGCCCTCCATGGTCGATTCCCCCTCCGGCAGAGTGTCGTCAAAGACTCCAAGATGAGATCTCGCGGATACAAAAGTTTACGGCAGTGGAAATTGTGTTTCGTGGTGCTCCTGGATGTTTTCGGGGTACGTAGGTATAGGAGGAAGAAGTACGTTGGTGGCCGCCCGAGGGGCCCACGAGACAGGGGGCGCGCCCTACAGGGGGGCGGCCTCCTATCTTGTGGCTCCCTCGGTAGATTCTTGACTTGCACTCCAAGGTCTCCGGATCACATTCGTTCCAAAAATCATGCTCCCGAAGATTTCATTCCACTTGGACTCCGTTTGATATTCCTTTTCTTCGAAATACTGAAATAGGCAAAAAAACAGTAATATGGGCTGGGCCTCCGGTTAGTAGGTTAGTCCCAAAAATGATACTCCCTCCATCCGGAAATACTTGTCATCAAAATGAATAAAAGGGGATGTACCTAGATGTATTTTAGTTCTAGATGCATCCCTTTTTATCCATTTTGATGACAAGTATTTTCGGACGGAGGGAGTATAAATGTGTAAATAAAGCCCATAAACATCCAAAAGGGGTAATATAATAGCATGGAACAGTCAAAAATTATAGATACATTGGAGACGTATCAAGCATCCCCAAGCTTAATTCATGCTCGTCCTCGAGTAGGTAAATGATAAAAAGAGAATTTTTGATGTGGAATGCTACCTAGCATAATTCATAATGTAATTTTCTTTATTGTGGCATGAATGTTCAGATCCAAATGAATACAAAATAAAATTTCATATTGATAAAATAAATAGTAACACTTCAAGCATACTAATCAAAGTAATAATGTCTTCTCAAAATAACATGGCAAAAGAAAGTTCATCCCTACAAAATCGTATAGTTAGGCTATGCTTCATTTTCGTCACACAAAGATGTTCCCAACTTCTATACCCCCGATGACAAGCCAAGCAATTGTTTCATACTTAAATAATCTCAAACTTTTTCAACCTTCACGCAATACATAAGCGTGAGCCATGGATATAGTACTATGGGTGGAATAGAATATGATGATGGGGATTGTGTGGAGAAGACAGAAAAGGAGAAAGTCTCACATTGACGAGGATAATCAACAGGCTATGGAGATGCCCATCAATTGATGTCAACATGAGGATTAGGGATTTCCATGCAACGGATGCACTAGAGCTATAAATAAATGCTCAACAAAAGAAAACTAGTGGGTGTGCATCTAACTTGCTTGCTCACGAAGACCTGGGGCATTTGAGGAAGCCCATCGTAGGAATATACAAGCCAAGTTCTATAATGAAAAATTCCCACTAGTATGAAAAAGACAACTTATGAGACTCACTATATGAAAAACATGGTGCTACTTTGAAGCACAATATATGAGACTCACTACATGAAGAACAAGGTGCTACTTTGAAGCACAAGTGTGGAAAAAGAGATAGTAGCATTGCCCTTTTTATTTATTTTCTTTTATTTTTTTAATTTTTTTAATTTTTTGGGGCCTTTCTTTTATTTTTTTGTCCTTTCTTTTTTTTCTTTGGGCAATGCTCTAAAAATGATGATCATCACACTTCTATTGATTACAACATATGAATTACAACTCGAAACTAGAACAATATATGACTCTATATGAATGCCTCCGGCGGTGTACCGGGATGGTGCAATGAATCAAGAGTGACATGTATGAAAAATAATGCATGGTGGCTTTGCCACAAATACGATGTCAACTACATGATCATGCAATGGCAATATGACAAAAGTAAAGTATGTCATGATGATGATGAACGGAACGGTGGAAAGTTGCATGGCAATATATCTCAGAATGGCTATGGAAATGCCATAATAGGTAGGTATGGTGACTGTTTTGAGGAAGATATAAATAGGTTTATGTGTGATAGAGCGTATCGTATCACGGGGTTTGGATGCACCGGCGAAGTTTGCACCAACTCTCAAGGTGAAAAAGGGCAATGCACGGTACCGAAGAGGCTAGCAATGGTGGAAAGGTAAAAGTGCGTATAATCTATGGACTCAACATTAGTCAAAAGAACTCATATACTTATTGCAAAAAAATTAGAAGTCATCAAAAATCAAGTACTACGCGCATGCTCCTAGGGGGATAGATTGGTAGGAAAAGACCATCGCTCGTCCCCGACCGCCACTCATAAGGATGCACAAGCTAGGTACACTTCATGTTTCAAATTTGTTACATAACTTTAACCATACGTGCATGCTACGGGACTTGCTAACTTCAACACAAGCATTATTTAAATTGATAATCACCCAACTAGCATGACTTTAATATCACTACCTCCATATCTCAAAACAATTATCAAGCATCAAGTTGATCATAGCATCCAATTCACTTCCTATGATAGTTTTTATTATACCCAACTTGGATGCTCATCATTCTAGGACCAACTTTATGATAATAGCAAATACCATGATGTTCTAAAAGACTCTCAAAATAATAGAAGTGAAGCATGAGAGACTATCAATTTATTCAAAATTAAGATACCACCGTGCTCTAAAAGATATAAGTGAAGCACTAGAGCAAAAACTATCAAGCTCAAAAGATATAAGTGAAGCACATAGAGTATTCTAGCAAATTCTAATCAAATAGGCTTCTCCCAAAAGGGTGTGTACAGCAAGGATGATTGTGGTAAACTAAAAAGCAAATACTAATATAATACACGACGCTCCAAGCAAAACACATATCATGTGGCGAATAAAAATATAGCTCCAAGTAAAGTTACCAATGAACGAAGACGAAAGAGGGGATGCCTTCCCGGGGCATCCCCAAGCTTAGGCTTTTGGATATTCTTGAATATCTTGGGGTGCCTTGGGCATCCCCAAGCTTAGGCTCTTTCCACCTTTTATTCCATAGTCCATAAAAGCTTTACCCAAAACTTGGAAACTTCACAACACAAAACTTAACAGGAAATCTTATAAGATCCGTTAGTGAAAGAAAACAAAACCACCACATAAGGTACTACAATGAACTCATTCTTTTTTTATTTTGGTGTTAAACCTACTGTATTCCAACTTCCTTATGGTTTATAAACTAATTTACTAGCCATAGACACATTGAAATAAGCAAACAACACACGAAAAACAGAATCTGTCAAAAACAGAACAGTCTGTAGCAATCTATAACTAACGCAAACTTCTGGAACTCTAAAAATCCTACCAAAATAGGACGTACTGGAAAATTTGTTTATTGATTAGCAGCAAAAAGAATCAATGAAAAATCTCGTTTCTGTGATTTATTGAATTTTTTCTCGTGAACACAAAGTTTCTGTTTTTCAGCAGAATCAAATCAATTATCATCTTAGTTTATCCTATAGGTTCTACTTGGCACAAACACTAAATAAAACATGAAAACATGAAAACAAATCTAAACAGAAATTAGATGCAAGATTTATTACTAAACAGGAGCAAAAACAAAAAACATAAAGAAAATTGGGTTGCCTCCCAACTAGCGCTATCGTTTAACGCCCCTAGCTAGGCATAAAAAGCGAAGATAGATCTAATGAGTGCCATCTTTGGCACTAAATTCATAAGTAGCACGCATGATAGATTCATAAGGTAATTTGAATTTCTTTCTTGAAAAGTGCTCCATGCCTTTCTTTAAGGGAAATTGGAATCTAATATTCCCTTCCTTCATATCAATAATCGCACCAATCGTTCTAAGGAAAGGTCTACCAAGAATAATAGGGCAAGAAAGATTGCAATCTATATCAAGAACGACAAAATCTACGGGTACCAAAGTTCAATTTGCAACAATAAGAACATCATTGATCCTCCCCATAGGCTTTTTAATGGTGGAATCCGCAGGGTGCAAATTTAAAGAGCAATCTTCAAGATCATGGAAACCTAGAATATCACATAACGTTTTCGGAATCGTGGAAACACTAGCACCCAAATCACACAAAGCAAAACACTCATAATCTTTAATTCTAATCTTTATGGTAGGTTCCCACTCATCATTAAGTTTTCTAGGTATAGAAACTTCCAAATTAAGTTTTTTATCATAAGATTGCATCAAGGCATCAACAATATGTTTGGTAAGAGCTTTGTTTTGACTATAAGCATGAGGAGAATTAACAACGGATTGCAACAAGGAAATACAACCTTTTAAAGAGAAATTATCATAGTCAAATTCCTTGAAATCCGAGATAGTGGGTTCAATATTATTAGAAGTTGAGGATTCTGCAATCTCACTTTTACCAAATTTAGCATTAAGATCTAAAGACTCTGAATTTTTGGGACGCCTTCTAGGCAAAGTTGATTCATCATCAGTCCCATAATCATCAAAATTCATATTGCAAAACATAGATCTAATCGGAGATGCATTAATAACTTTCAGATCCTCATCATTATTTTCACATAATTTTTCTGGTTTAGCAGCCATCTTATTGACTAAGGTGGCTTGCTTGTCAGAAATTTTGGCTATAGCATTTTCAAGCCGGGTAATTTGAGCGTTAACACCATAGAATTCTTTATTCATATCATCAAGCTCTTTGTTCATAACCCCAAAAAACCTTTTTGTTCCTTAAGCTCTTTTCTAAAGATATTATTATGCTCAAATTGCAAATTCATAAAGCTTCTAATATTTGATTCAATCTCATCCATTCTTCTGAGAAGGTGGTCAGGACCCTTAGGCGCGGCCATAAGGTCAAACCAGCAAACAAGCACACAAAAGAAGGCAAGTGAAAAAGAGAAGATGAGACTGGGAAAGAGAGGGCGAATAAACCGGCAAAGGTGAAGTGGGGGAGAGGAAAACGAGAGGCAAATGGCAAATAATGTAAATGCGAGGGAGATGGGTTTGTGATGGGTACTTGGTATGTCTTGACTTGAGCGAAGACCTCCCCGGCAACTGTGCCAGAAATCCTTCTTGCTACGTCTTGAGCTTGCGTTGGTTTTCCTCGAAGAGGAGAGGGTGATGCAGCAAGTGTAGCGTAAGTATTTCCCTCAGTTTTGAGAACCAAGGTATCAATCCAGTAGGAGGCTCCTGAAAAGTCCCACACACCTACACAAACAAACTGAGAACTCGCAACCAACCCATTAAAGGGGTTGTCAATCCCTTCACGGCCACTTGCGGAAGTGAGATCTGATAGAGATAGTATGATAAGATAAATATATTTTTGGTATTTTATAATATAGATGCAAAAAGTAAAGATGCAAATAAAATTAGATTGAAAGCAAATATGATAAGAGATAGACCCGGGGGCCATAGGTTTCACCTAGAGGCTTCTCTCAAGATAGCATAAGTATTACAGTGGGTGAACAAATTACTGTCGAGCAATTGATAGAAAAGCGCATAGTTATGAGGTTATCTAGGCATGATCATGTATATAGGCATCACGTCCATAACAAGTAGACCGACTCCTGCCTGCATCTACTACTATTACTCCACACATCGACCGACTCCTGCCTGCATCTAGAGTATTAAGTTCATAAGAACACAGTAACGCATTAAGCAAGATGACATGATGTAGAGGGATAAACTCATGCAATATGATATAAACCCCATCTTGTTATCCTCGATGGCAACAATACAATACGTGTCTTGCAACCCTTTCTGTCACTGGGTAAGAAGACCGCAAGATTGAACCCAAAGCTAAGCACTTCTCCCATGGCAAGAAAGATCATTCTAGTAGGCCAAACCAAACTGATAATTCGAAGAGACTTGCAAAGATAACTCAATCATACATAAAAGAATTCAGAGAAGATTCAAATATTATTCATAGATAAACTTGATCATAAACCCACAATTCATCGGATCTCGACAAACACACCGCAAAAAGAGTTTACATCGAATAGATCTCCACAAGAGAGGGGGAGAACATTGCATTGAGATCCAAAAATAGAGAAGAAGCCATCTAGCTAATAACTATGGACCCGTAGGTCTGTGGTAAACTACTCACAACTCATCGGAGGGGCAAGGATGTTGATGTAGAAGCCCTCCATGGTCGATTCCCGCTCCGGCAGAGTGCTGACGAAGGCTCCAAGATGAGATCTCGCAGATACAGAAGGTTACGACGGTGGAAATTGTGTTTCGTGGTGCTCCTGGATGTTTTCGGGGTACGTAGGTATATATAGGAGGAAGAAATACGTCAGTGGCCGTCCGAGGGGCCCGCGAGACAGGGGGTCGTGCCCTACAGGGGGGCGCAGCCTCCTATCTCGTGGCTTCCTCGGCAGCTTCTTGACTTGCACTCCAAGATCTCCGGATCACGTTCATTCCAAAAATCATGCTCCCGAAGGTTTCATTCCGTTTGGACTCTGTTTGATATTCCTTTTATTCGAAATACTGAAATAGGCAAAAAAACAACAATATGGGCTGGGCCTCCGGTTAGTAGGTTAGTCCCAAAAATGATATAAATGTGTAAAATAAAGCCCATAAACATCCAAAAGGGGTAATATAATAGCATGGAACAATAAAAAATTATAGATACATTGGAGACGTATCAACCGGCACTGGAGGAAAAAATCAAGATGGTGCCGAAGAGGAATATGATCCTGATCAACCCACCTTCGAGCAAGCCGACCAAGATCTGCTCACAGACAGACGGCCTAAGGACCGGGCAACCAAAGAATACGGACTCGAGCGCCGAACAAAATACTACCCAAAGCGCAGGCTACTACCTCAATTCGAAGAGGTGGCACCAAAAATCAAATGCAGGCCTACACCCCGCCGACAGCATACTGCGACAAGGGGCTGCGCACAAGACCGACATTATTTACCAAACAGCAACACGACAAGTGATACGTCCATTTTGCATCATGCTTTTATATCAATGTTTCTTGCATTATGGGCTGTTATTACACATTATATCTCAATACTTATGGCTATTCTCTCTTATTTTACAAGGTTTACCATGAAGAGGGGGAATGCCGGCAGCTGGAATTCTAGCTGAAAAAGGAGCAAACGTTGGAAACCTATTCTGCACAACTCCAAAAGACCTGAGACTCCACGAAACAACTTTTTGGATTTATTAAGGAATTATGAGCAAAAGAAATAGGCCAGGGGGGCCACACCCTGTTCAGGAGACAGGGGGGCGCCCCCCCATTCTCCTGGGCTCCCTGGTGGGCCTCCGGCGTCCATCTTCTGCTATATGAAGGGTTTTGTCCTGGAAAAATTCGTGGGCAAGTTTACGAGATGAAACTCCGCCGCCACGAGGCGGAACCTTGGCGGAATTAATATAGGGCTCTGGTGGAGCTGTTCTGCCGGGGAGACTTCCCTCCGGGAGGGGGAAATCATCACCAACGTCATCACCAACGATCCTCTCACCGGGAGGGAGTCAATCTCCATCAACATCTTCACCAACACCATCTCCTCTCAAACCCTAGTTCATCTCTTGTATCCAATCTTGTATCGAAAACCACAAATTGGTACCTATGGGTTGCTAGTAGTGTTGATTACTCCTTGTAGTTGATACTTATTGGGTTACTTGGTGGAAGATCATATGTTCAGATCCTTAATGCATATTATTACACCTCTGATTATGAACATGAATATGTTTTGTGAGTAGTTACATTTGTTCCTGAGGACATGGGTGAAGTCTTGCTATAAGTAGTCATGTGAATTTGGTATAAGTTCAATATTTTGATAAGATGCATGTTGTCTCTCCTCTAGTGGTGTTATGTGAACGTCGACTACATGACACTTCACCATTATTTGGGCCTAGAGGAAGGCATAGGGAAGTAATAAGTAGATGATGGGTTGCTAGAGTGACAGAAGCTTAAACCCTAGTTTATGTGTTGCTTCGTTAGGGGTTGATATGGACCCATATGTTTAATGTTGTGGTTAGGTTTACCTTAATACTCCTTTTTGTAGTTGCAGATGCTTGCAATAGGGGTTAATCATAAGTGGGATGCTTTTCCAAGTAAGGGCAGTACCCAAGTGCCGGTCCACCCACATATCAAATTATCAAAGTACCGAACGTGAATCATATGAGTGTGATGAAAACTAGCTTGACGATAATTCCCAATGTGTCCTCGGGAGCTCCTTCCTCATTATTAGAATTTGTCCAGGCTTATCCTTTGCTACATAAAGGATTGGGCCACCTTGCTGCACTTTATTTACTTTATTTACTTTTGCTCGTTACTATTTATCTTATCACAAAACTATCTATCACCTACTATTTCAGTACTTGCACAGAAAACCTTACTGAAAACCACTTATCATTTCCTTCTGCTCCTCATTGGGTTCGACACTCTTACTTATTGAAAGGACTATGATAGATCCCCTACACTTGTGGGTCATCAAGACTCTTTTCTGGCGCCGCTGCCGGGGAGCGTAGCGCTCTTGGTGAGTGGAACTTGGTAAGGAAACATTTATATTGTGTGCTGAAATTTTCTGTTACTTGTCACTATGGAAACTAATCCTTTGAGTGGCTTGTTTGGGGTATCTTCACCCCAACCAGAAGAGCAAAGAAATGCTCCTCAACCTACTGAACCTTCTGAAAATGTTCACTTTGAGATTCCTTCAGTTATGATAGAAAAACTGCTAGCTAATCCTTTTGCAGGAGACGGAACATTGCATTCCGACTTACACCTTATATTTGTGGATGAATTTTGTGGATTATTTAAGCTTGCAGGTATGCCCGATGATGTTGTCAAAAGGAAGGTCTTCCCTTTATCTTTGAAGGGAGATGCAATGACATGGTATAGGCTATGTGATGATACAAGATCTTGGAATTATAAGCGATTGAAATTGGAATTTCACCAGAAGTTCTATCCTATGCATCTTGTTCATCGTGATCGTAATTATATATATAATTTCTAGCCTCGCGAAGGAGAAAGCATCGCTCAAGCTTGGGGGAGGCTTAAGTCAATGTTATATTCATGCCCCAATCATGAGCTCTCTCGGGAAATGATTATTCAGAATTTTTATGCTCGGCTTTCTCTTGATAACCGCAACTTGCTCTATACCTCCTGTGCTGGTTCCTATATGCTGAAGACTATTGATTTCAAATGGGACTTATTGGAAAGAATTAAACGCAACGCTGAAGATTGGGGTTTCGATGATGGTAAGGAGTCAGGTATGACACCTAAGTTTGATTGTGTTAAATCTTTTATGGATGTCGATGCTTTCCGTGGATTTAGCTCTAAGTATGGACTTGACTCTGAGATAGTAGCTACTTTTTGTGAAACTTTTGCTGCTCACGTTGATCTCCCTAAAGAGAAGTGGTTTAAATATAATCCTCCTGTTGAAGTGAAAGTAGTTGCACCTATTATAGTCGAAGAGAAGACTATTACATATAGTGATCCTATTATTCCTATTGCTTATGTTGAAAAACCTCCTTTTCCTGTTAGGATAAAAGATCATGTTAAAGCTTCGACTGTTGTTCGTAAGAGTAATACTAGGACTGAGGGAGTCCTGGATTAGGGGGTGTCCGGATGGCCGGACTATGACCTTTGGCCGGACTCCCGGACTATGAAGATACAAGATTGAAGACTTCGTCCCGTGTCCGGGTAGGACTTTCCTTGGCATGGAAGGCAAGCTTGGCGATTCGATATGAAGATCTCCTCCCATTGTAACCGACTCTGTGTAACCCTAACCCTCTCCGGTGTCTATATAAACCGGAGGGTTTTAGTCCGTAGGACGAACAACAATCATACCATAGGCTAGCTTCTAGGGTTTAGCCTCCCTGTTCTCGTGGTAGATCAACTCTTGTACTACCCATATCATCAATATTAATCAAGCAGGAGTAGGGTTTTACCTCCATCGAGAAGGCCCGAACCTGGGTAAAAACATCGTGTCCCTTGTCTCCTGTTACCATCCGCCTAGACGCACAGTTTGGGACCCCCTACCCGAGATCCGCCGGTTTTGACACCGACATTGGTGCTTTCATTGAGAGTTCCTCTGTGTCGTCACCTTTAGGCTTGATGGCTCCTTCGATCATCAACCACGACGCGGTCCAGGGTGAGACTTTTCTCCCCGGACAGATCTTCGTATTCGGCGGCTTCACACTACAGGCCAATTCGCTTGGCCATCTGGAGCAGATCCAAAGCTACGCCCCTGGACATCAGGTCAGATTTGGAAGCTTAAACAACACGGCCAACATCAGAGGGGACTTGATCTTCGACGGATTCGAGCCACGGCCCAGCGCGCCGCACTGTCACGATGTGCATGATCTAGCTCTGCCGCCCGACAGCACCCAGAGCGCCGCTCAGGTGTCCGCTCCGACCATTAGCTCGGAGCCGACTGCGCCAGTCGGGAACGGACGGTTGGACGCCGCCCCAGGAGTCGCAATCTCTATGGTGATAGAGCCGAATACCAGCCTAGTCCTTTGCGAGGCCTGTGATTCCAAGGTGCCGGACTCCTTTCCGGACTCCGAATCTTCCGCACCCCTTCCGATCGAACTCGATTGGGCTCCGATCATGGAGTTCACCGCCGCGGACGTCTTTCAGCAATCGCCCTTTGGCGATATCCTGAATTCACTAAAGTCTCTCTCTTTGTCAGGAGAGCCCTGGCCGGACTATGGTCAGCAAGGTTGGGATGCGGATGATGAAGAAATTCGAAACCCACGCACCACCCACTTCGTAGCCACTATCGACGACCTAACCGACATGCTCGACTTCGACTCCGAAGACATAGACGGTATGGACGCCGATGAAGGAGACGGCCAAGAACCAGCACCCATAGGGCACTGGAAAGCCACCTCGTCATATGACATATACATGGTGGACACCCCCAAAGCAGGGGATGGCGATGAAAAAACGGAGGACGACCCCTCCAAGAAGCAACCCAAGCGCCGGCGCCAGCGGCACCGCTCTAAATCCCGCCAAAGCAGAAACGGCGAGTCCGGCAGTGGAGACAACAACACCTCGGACAATGCCGAAGACAACCCCCTCCAGCAGGATTCAGCGTAGGAGGATGGAGGAGCCAGCCCTCATGAGAGAGAGGCAGACAGGAAGGTCGAGGACAACAATTATATGCCTCCCTCCGAAGACGAGGCAAGCCTCGACGACGATGAATTCGTCGTGCCATAGGATCCCGTCGAACAAGAGCGTTTCAAATGCAGGCTTATGGCCACGGAAGCAGCCTCAAGAAAAAACAGCAGCATCTTAGAGCTGACCAAGACTTGCTAGCCGACAGATGGACTGAAGTCCTGGCGGCCGAAGAGTATAAACTCGAACGCCCCTCCAAGAGCTACCCAAAGCGCAGGCTGCTACCCCAACTAGAGGAGGAAGCAACTAAACCTATAGCACCAGCGTACGATGCGCCTGATCGGCCACCCCGTGGCCGCGACAGAGAGGCCTTTCGGCCCTCAACTCAAGACGCACCCCGGCGCCACTCCAAAAATACCAGAGCACGGGGAAACACAACAGACCTGCGAGACATATTGGAGGATAAGGAAAGGCAAACAAGATCGATCTACGGATCGCGTGGGCGCCCCACGTCATGTGACGATAACCTTCACACCGGATATGATAAATACGGCCAGGCCGAACACAACAGACAAAGCTCATCCGAGCTATGTCGCGATATAGCCCAGTACAGGGGCGCCGCACACCCACTATGCTTCACAGATGAAGTAATGGATCATCAAATCCCCGAGGGTTTTAAACCCGTAAACATCGAATCATACGATGGCACAACAGATCCCGCGGTATGGATCGAGGATCATCTCCTTCATATCCACATGGCCCGTGGTGATGATCTACACGCCATCAAATACCTCCCGCTCAAG
Organism: Triticum dicoccoides; assembly: GCF_002162155.2. NCBI lineage: Eukaryota > Viridiplantae > Streptophyta > Magnoliopsida > Poales > Poaceae > Triticum > Triticum dicoccoides. The sequence continues at coordinate 732,426,293 of NC_041383.1, read as the reverse complement.
CTTAAAGGACCAGCTTGGCATTGGCTTAACAGCCTGCCAGCAGAGTCAATTAGTTGCTGGGAGGACCTGGAATCCGCATTCCTTGACAACTTCCAGGGCACTTATGTGCGACCACCAGACGCCGATGACCTAAGCCACATAATCCAGCAGCCAGAGGAATCGGCCAGACAATTCTGGACACGGTTCCTAACCAAGAAAAACCAAATAGTCGACTGTCCGGACGCAGAGGCCCTTGCCGCCTAAAGGCACAACATCCGAGACGAATGGCTTGCCCGGCACCTAGGACAGGAAAAGCTGAAATCTATGGCAGCCCTCACGACACTCATGACCCGCTTTTGCGCGGGAGAAGACAGCTGGCTAGCTCGTAGCAATAACATAACCAAGAGCCCTGGCAATTCGGATACCAAGGACAATAATGGCAGGTCACGTCGCAACAAGCACAAGCGCCGCATTAACGGCGACAATACTGAGGATACGACAGTTAATGCCGGACTCAGAGGCTCTAAACCCGGTCAGCGGAAGAAGCCATTCAAAAGAAACCCTCCAGGCCCATCCAGTTTAGACCGGATACTCGATCGCTCGTGCCAGATACACGGCACCCCTGAACAACCAGCCAACCACACCAACAGGGATTGTTGGGTGTTCAAGCAGGCAGGCAAGTTAAGTGCCGAAACCAGAGACAAGGGGCTGCATAGCAATGACGAGGAGGAGCCCCGGCCGTCGAACAACAGAGGACAGAAGGGCTTCCCCCCGCAAGTGCGGACGGTGAACATGATATACGCAACCCATATCCCCAAAAGGGAGCGGAAGCGTGCTCTCAAGGACGTCTATGCGTTGGAGCCAGTCGCCCCAAAGTTCAACCCATGGTCCTCCTACCCGATCACTTTTGATCGAAGGGACCACCCCACTAGCATTCGTCACGGCGGATTCGCCGCATTGGTCCTAGACCCAATCATTGACGGATTTCACCTCACTAGAGTCCTCATGGACGGCGGCAGCAGCCTGAACCTGCTTTATCAGGATACAGTGCAAAAAATGGGTATAGATCCCTCAAGGATTAAACCCACAAAGACAACCTTTAAAGGCGTCATACCAGGTGTAGAAGCCAGTTGTACAGGCTCGGTTACACTCGAAGTGGTCTTTGGATCCCCGGATAATTTACAAAGCGAAGAGTTAATCTTCAACATAGTCCCATTCCGCAGTGGCTATCACGCCCTGCTCGGACGAACCGCATTCACAAAATTCAATGCGGTGCCGCACTATGCATATCTCAAGCTCAAGATGCCAGGCCCTCGCGGGGTCATTACGGTCAATGGATACACCGAACGCTCTCTCCGAACGGAGGAGCACACGGCGGCCCTGGCGGCGGAAGTACAAAGTAGCCTCTCAAGGCAATTCTCCAATCCGGGTGTTAAACTTTCGGACAACGTCAAGCGCGCCCGAAGTAACCTACAACAAAACCGGCTGGCACGTTCCGAGCAAGCATAGCAGTGCGGCCCCAACCCCAGCCCTCGCCAGATGGCGATAGCGGTACCACGCGTACATAATTATGCTTTGGAAATACCATGGGCATAAGGGGAGGGGCACAACCACGGCATGCCCACTATGCGGCTCAACCGCACTAGGGGCTCCCTATTCTGCCGTTTCCTTTTATATATATATATATATATATATATATATATATATATATATATATATATATATATATATATATATATATATATATATACTTTCAGGACCCAACTATCCGAAAGGCCTGTCCGGCAATACACTCATCGAACACACGATGCAACAGCCAGGGAGACAACAAGCCACGTCAAATGTCCAGGTGGTCTCTATAACGAGCTAAATACCTGTTTTACTTAAAATCTCACAGCTTGCCCCTGGGGGGGGGACATGTCAAATAACCCCATCTCTTTCTTATCGCACTATTTGTATCGTTCTGCTTTCACAGCAGCCCTTTTTAATAAATAATACATAGCTCTTATCTATTATTGTATTCATTTATTTTTATACAAATATGTTCAGTCATGACATTATGCAACCGTACACTTTGGTACGGCCAATACACCAGGGGCTTCAGCACCCCATAATACGGTGTGAGAAGACCGAACACTCTCATGAGTGTGGCACCTGAACTTATAGCACTATATGCATCGGCTCCGAATCATGTCTTGGGTCAATAGTTGGGTTTGCCCGGCTCCCATGTTTTGGTACCTTATGTTCCGCACTGTTGGCTAAGGTAGCACTGGGAGAACTACTGCGATTGTGCCCCAGTTGAGTTGGGTTAACACCTCAGTAGAGAAAGCTAAAACTGACCGTCATGATAGTGCGAGAGACCGGTCGCTGTTCGCGAGGTTTTTCGAGTCCCTAAAGACTTATGCCGCTTAGAGCGAGGAGCCGGATTTATCTGGCCTAGGCGTGGATAGCGCCCCGAACTCGGTCTTCCGAATACTAGGGCTTCGCCGAAATTTAAAATTATAGAATTCTATGACTAAGTGAGAGTGATAAAGCATTATAAGTCCGATGGCCTTGTTCGTTTTGCTGAGCGCCTCCCTAGATGGACCCAAGAGTGGGAACAAGAGCGCTCAGATTTATCCCGAACACCCCAGCACTCGTGGCATGGGGGTAGAAGCCGACGACTTGCATCTCTCAGATTTCATAAACGACCGCACAGAAGGTAATATTTTAAATTAAAAAAGTGTTGCTTAGCGCATATGAACAAGTTTTCAGCGCACAGGACAAATACGAGCGAGTTTACTCAAAACTTACATCCATGGTACATTCCTCCGCCACAAGACGGGCACCCTTCAGGATGCCCTCATAATACATCTCGGGCCTGCGATGCTCCTTCCCCTCCAGCGGCCCATCCTTCACCAGCTTCTCAGCATCCAGCTTGCCCAGTGCACTTTAGCACGGGCAAAAGGCCTACGGGCGCCCTCGATACACACGGAACGCTTGATAACTTCAAGCTGTGGACAGGCATCCACCAGCCGCCGCACCAGCCCAAAGTAGCTCAAAGGCAAGACCTCACCAGGCCACAGCCGGCCTATCAGGCCCTTCATGGCCTGTTCGGCTGCCTTATGAAGCTCGACCAGCTGCTTCAGCTGGTCGCTCAAGGGCACCGGGTATTCGGCCTCAGCATACTGGGCCTAGAACACCTTCTCCGTCGAGCTTCCTTCCTCGGCCCGGTAGAATGCGGCGGCAACGGATACACCACGGGGCAGATCTGCGAATGCTCCTGTAGAACTCCGAATGCGGGTAAGTAACAAATAATTTACTTTCACATGCTTGCTTTATTTTTGCATAAAGAATGCCTTACCCGCCGCAATCTTTTTCATTGCCTCAATCTCCTGGAGGGCTTTTTGGGCTTCGGCCTTGGTAGATTTGGCGCTTTCAAGTGCTGAGGCGAGATCGGCCTCTCGAGTCTTCGATTCATGCTCTATCCTCTCATGTTTTTTCACAAGAGCGTCGAGCTCTTGCCTCAGCTCCGCCACCTGCGCCTCTTTCTTCTCTCGCTCGGAGCGCTCCATGGCCGCATTGTCTTTGGCCTTGGAAAGCGCTTCCTTCATGGTTGCCACCTGAGTTGTGGCCCCTGCAACATTCATGTTGGTCCTGTCATTTTTTGCAACCAGGTATTTCTATATACATTTACATACGGTATTACATACCCTCCTTGTCCTCGAGCTGCTTCTTGGCTCGGCCGAGCTCGTTGTCGGACCGCTCGAGGTTCTGCTTCAATGCGTCGACCTCCGCAGTCAGTGCGGCAGAGGTCAGCAGCGCAGCCTGCATTCCCATATCGACATATTTATGTTAGACTCCTGCGTATATCTTTTTAGATCCTTAGTCCGGCTTTTCTTTCCGAACACCAAACTGAGCATCAAGGGCTACTATCTATGTGCTAACATTTTTATATGTTTTGAATACATACCACAAAGCCTGTTAGCAGGCTGGTACAGGTTTCTGTCAGCCCGCTCTTGGCAGACTGAACCTTCCGAATCACCGCACTCATAACAGTGCGGTGCTCCTCGTCGATGGAGGCGCCGTTAAGCACCTCCAGCAAATTGTCCGGCGTCTCCGGTTGGACGGAGGCCGCCGGCGTCGTAGGCGTTCCCTTCTTGCGAAGGCGCCGCCTACCGGTCTCTGGAACCGTTGATGGTTTCGGAGCGGTGTCCGGCCCAGGGCCGGACTTAGATCCCTCTGGGGCTTTACCTCCTTTGGGGCTGGAGTCCGGGAGGTCGCCTTGCGGCGCCTCCAGGACCACCTCCTCCTGGTTTAGTCCCTTTTGGGACTCCACCTTGGCGTCGTCCGTAGGGAGAGGGGAGGAGGCCGTCGGAAGTGAAGCGCTATTCACATCCGACGAATCCAGGGAGCCGCTCGACGAATCGCCGAGCTGAGCCTTGGGCGGACTGCATGATTGAATTCGGCGTCAGAAGGTACCATACAATAGAGGAGCGCCATAAGTTATTCTGGTATCTGGATACTTACGATTTTGCCAGGGTCTTGACCCTGGATGGCCATTCCTCCCCGCCGTCTTCGGCATCAGAGGCGTAGTCCGGCAGAAGGGTCCTCCCCTTCTTGGACCCTCCGGCCTCCCCAGTTGGGGCGGCCTTCCTTTTCTTTCCTCCCCCCGCTGGAGGGGGAGAGACTTCTTCTTCCTCCTCCTCCTCGTCCTCAGAGGCGGAGGGTGCTTCGGGGTTGTCAGGCGATGAATCCGACACCACCAAGCGCCGGGAACTCTTTCGAGTCCCCGTGGCCTTCTTCTTGGCCTTCTTCTCCGGCACCACGTGAGGTGCCGGAACCAGCAGTTTCGTCAAGCATGCGTCTGCTGGGCCTTCGGGCAAAGGGGCTGGACAGTCAAACTGTCCGGATGTCCTCTTCTAGTCCTATCAAAGGAGCAGGAGTTTAGATCCTACATGGAATCAAACTATGAAAATCGAGTGTCCCGTGAAGGACTAAATGCAAGCTTACCTCGATGGCTTGGCGCTTGGCACAGAATCTGCGATCCTCGGTGACGGGAGGGGAGACCTCGGAGCTCTTGAATAGCACCTTCCAAGCGTCCTCGTGCTTTGTGTCGAAGAGCCGGGACAGAGTCTGGTGCTGAGCCGGGTCGAACTCCCACAAGTTGAAGGCCCGTCGTTGACACGGGAGGATCCGACGGAAGAGCATGACCTGGACTACATTGACAAGCTTAACCTTCTTGTTCACCAGGTCTCGGACACAAGTTTGGAGTCCGGTCACCTCTTCCGGACTACCCCACAACAGGCCCGTCTCTTTCCAAGATGTGAGCCGTGTGGGGATGCCAGGTCGGAATTTGGGGGCCGCTGCCCATTCAGGGTCACGCGGCTCGGTGATATAGAACCACCCCGATTGCCACCCTTTGATGGTTTCCACGAAGGCGCCCTCGAGCCATGTAACGTTGGCTATCTTGCCCACCATGGTGCCTTCGCACTCCGCTTGTCGGCCGCCCACAACCTTCGGCTTGACATTGAAGGTCTTCAGCCATAAGCCGAAGTGGGGCTGGATGCAGAGAAAGACCTCACACACGACAATGAACACCGAGATGTTGAGGATGAACTTCGGGGCCAGATCGTGGAAGTCCAGGCCGTAGTAGAACATGAGCCCCCGGATGAACGGGTGAAGAGGAAAGCCCAGTCCGCGGAGGAAATGGGGGAGAAACACGACCCTCTCATGGGGCCTAGGGGTGGGGATGAGTTTCCCCTCATGTGGAAGCCGGTGCGCGATGTCGTTAGACAAGTATCCGGCCTTCCTCAACTTTTTGATTTGCCCCTCCGTGACGGAGGAGGCCATCCATCTACCTCCCGCTCCGGACATGATTGGAGAAGGTTGAGGTGGGAAGTGCGGACTTGGACGCTGGAGCTCGAAGTGCGCAGGAATGGATAAGCAAAGGAGGAAGAAGGCGTAAATGGAAAGGGTGGATCCTTATCCCCTTATATGGGCGGCCGAAACTATGAGCCCCCACCGGCCTAATAAAACTCGCTTATCTCCCAAGCGCCGCGGTTAAATGGCGCGGTTGGGTTACCCACGCCCGTATTGATGAGAATCCCAGAATAAGGGGACACGATCTCTACTTTGACAAGACGTGCCAAGGAAACCGCCTCGCTAAGCACGCTGAGGTGGAACAGTAAGATGATTCGAATAAAGGCTCGGCCGTGGCATGACGTAACGCTGTGGAATACGTCAGTAGATTAGATTTGTGAAGATATTATTCTCTCTACGGTGGTATGTGGAACTTATTCTGTAGAGCCGGACACTATCCTTGTGTTCAACATCTTCTATGAAGTATTCGGAGGAGGAACCCGCCTTGCAATGCCGAAGACAATTTGCGCACCGGACTCGTCGTCATTGAAGCCTGGTTCAGGGGCTACTGAGGGAGTCCTGGATTAGGGGGTGTCCGGATGGCCGGACTATGACCTTTGGCCGGACTCCCGGACTATGAAGACAAGATTGAAGACTTCGTCCCGTGTCCGGATAGGACTTTCCTTGGCGTGGAAGGCAAGCTTGGCGATTTGATACGAAGATCTCCTCCCATTGTAACTGACTCTGTGTAACCCTAACCCTCTCCGGTGTCTATATAAACCAGAGGGTTTTAGTCCGTAGGACGAACAACAATCATACCATAGGCTAGCTTCTAGGGTTTAGCCTCCCTGATCTCGTGGTAGATCAACTCTTGTACTACCCATATCATCCATATTAATCAAGCAGGAGTAGGGTTTTACCTCAATCGAGAGGGACCGAACCTGGGTAAAAACATCGTGTCCCTTGTCTCCTGTTACCATCCACCTAGACGCACAGTTCGGGACCCCCTACCTGAGATCCGCCGGTTTTGACACCGACAAGGACCTATACACCTCCTGAGCAAATTAATGTTGAACCTGGTATTGCTATGATTAAAGATCTCTTGGATGAGGACTTAGATGGGCATGTTATCTCTTTCTTGGGTGAAACTGCTAATATTGCTAGACCCGATACTAAGACACGTAGACTTGTTGTAGGCACGCCTGTTATTTCTGTTAAAATTGGAGATCATTGTTATCATGGCTTATGTGATATGGGTGCTAGTGCTAATGCGATACCTTATGATCTTTATAAAGAAATTATGCACGATATTGCACCAGTTGAATTAGAAGATATTGATGTTACTATTAAGCTTGCTAATAGGGACACCATTCAACCTATTGGGATTGTTAGAGATGTTGAAGTCTTGTGTGGGAAGATTAAATACCCTGCTGATTTTCTTGTTCTCGGTTCCCCACAAGATGATTTTTGTCCCATTATTTTTGGTAGACCCTTCTTGAACACTGCTAGTGCTAAAATTGATTGTGAAAAGAATATTGTCACTGTTGGCTTAGATGGTATGTCTCATGAGTTTAATTTCGCTAAGTTTAGTAGACAACATCGTAAAAGGAACCATCTAGTAAGGATGAGATTATTGGTCTTGCTTCCATTGTTGTTCCTCCAACTGCTTCGTTAGAAAAATATTTGCTAGACCATGAAAATGATATGTTTATGAAGGAAAGGGAAGAAATAGATGAAGTGTTCCTTAAACAAGAACCTATGCTAAAACCTAATCTTTCGGTTGAAATTCTTGGGGATCCCCCTCCACCCGAGGGGGATCCCGTGTTTGAACTCAAAGCATTACCTGATAATCTTAAGTATGCTTATCTTGATGAAAAAGAAATATATCATGTTATTATTAGTGCTAACCTTTCAAAGAAAGAAGAAGAAAGATTATTGAAAACTCTGAAGAAGCACCGAGCTGCTATTGGATATACCCTGGATGATCTCAAGGGCATTAGTCCCACATTATGTCAACATAAAATTTCAGTGGAGAAAGATGCCAAACCTGTTAGAGATCCTCAAAGACGACTAAATCCCAAAATGAAGAAGGTGGTGAGAAAGGAGATACTAAAACTCCTTGAGGCAGGTATTATTTATCCCGTTGCTCATAGTGAATGGGTAAGCCCTGTCCATTGTGTCCCTAAAAAGGGAGTTATTATCGTTGTCCCTAATGATAAAGATGAATTGATCCCGCAAAGAATTATTATAGGCTATAGGATGGTAATTGATTTCCGCAAGTTAAATAAAGCTACTAAGAAAGATCATTACCCTTTACCTTTTATTGATCAAATGCTAGAAAGGTTATCCAAACACACACATTTTTGCTTTCTAGATGGTTATTCTGGCTTCTCTCAGATACCTGTATCAGCGGGGGGTCAATCTAAAACTACTTTTACTTGCCCTTTTGGTACTTTTGCTTATAGACGCATGCCTTTTGGTTTATGTAATGCACCTGATACCTTTCAAAGATGCATGATGGCTATATTTTCTGATTTTTGTGAAAAGATTTGTGAGGTATTCATGGATGACTTCTCCGTCTATGGATCCTCTTTTGATGATTGTTTGAGCAACCTTGATCGAGTTTTGCAGAGATGCGAAGACACTAGTCTCGTCCTGAATTGGGAAAAGTGTCACTTTATGGTTAATGAAGGCATTGTCTTGGGGCACAATATCTCCGAGAGGGGTATTGAAGTTGATAAAGCCAAAGTTGATGCTATTGAAAAGATGACATGTCCCAAGGACATAAAAGGTATAAGAAGTTTCCTTGGTCATGCCGGTTTTTATAGGAGGTTCATTAAGGACTTTTCTAAAATCTCTAGGCCTCTGACTAATTTATTGCAAAAAGATATTCCTTTTGTCTTCGATGATGATTGTGTAGAAGCATTTGAAACACTTAAGAAAGCTTTGATCACAACACCTATTGTTCAGCCACCTGATTGGAATTTACCTTTTGAAATTATGTGTGATGCTAGTGATTATGCTGTAGGTGCTGTTCTAGGGCAAAGAGTCGATAAGAAATTGAATGTTATCCATTATGCTAGTAAGACTCTTGATACTGCCCAGAGAAATTATGCTACCACTGAAAAAGAATTCTTAGCAGTTGTGTTTACATGTGATAAGTTTAGACCTTATATTGTTGATTCCAAAGTTACTATTCACACTGATCATGCTGCTATTAAATATTTTATGGAAAAGAAAGATGCTAAGCCTAGACTCATTAGATGGGTTCTCTTGCTCCAAGAATTTGACTTGCATATTATTGATAGAAAGGGAGCTGAGAACCCCGTTGCAGACAACTTGTTTAGGCTAGAGAATGTTCTTGATGACCCACTGCCTATTAATGATAGTTTTCCTGATGAACAATTAGCTGTTGTCAATGCTTCTCGTACTGCTCCTTGGTATGCTGACTATGATAATTACATTGTTGCTAAATATATACCGCCTAGTTTCACATACCAGCAAAAGAAAAAGTTCTTTTATGATTTAAGACATTACTTCTGGGATGATCCACACCTTTACAAAGAAGGAGTAGATGGTATTATTAGACGTTGTTTGCCTGAGCATGAACAGGAACAAATCCTAGGCAAGTGTCACTCTGAATCCTATGGAGGACACCACGCTGGAGATAGAACTGCACACAAGGTACTACAATCTGGTTTTTATTGGCCTACTCTTTTCAAAGATGCTCGTAAGTTTGTCGTATCTTGTGATGAATGTCAAAGAATAGGTAACATCATTAGACGTCAAGAAATGCCTATGAATTATTCTCTTGTTATTGAACCATTTGATGTTTGGGGCTTTGATTATATGGGACCTTTTCCTGCCTCCAATGCTTATACACATATTTTAGTTGTTGTTGATTACTTTACTAAGTGGGTAGAAGCTATTCCAACTAGTAGTGTTGATCATAACACTTCTATTAAAATGCTTAAAGAAGTTATTTTTCCGAGGTTTGGAGTCCCTAGATATCTTATGACTGATGGTGGTTCACACTTTATTCATGGTGCTTTCCGTAAGATGCTTGCTAAGTATGATGTCAATCATAGAATTGCATCTCCTTATCACCCGCAGTCTAGTGGTCAAGTAGAGTTGAGCAATAGAGAGCTCAAATTAATTTTGCAAAAGACTGTGAATAGATCTAGAAAGAATTGGTCCAAGAAACTTGATGATGCATTATGGGCCTATAGAACTGCATACAAAAATCCTATGGGTATGTCTCCATATAAAATGGTTTATGGAAAAGCATGTCATTTACCTCTTGAACTTGAACATAAAGCATATTGGGCTATTAAAGAGCTTAATTATGACTTCAAACTTGCCGGTGAGAAAAGGTTATTTGATATTAGCTCACTTGATGAATGGAGAACTCAAGCATATGAGAATGCTAAGATTTTCAAAGAAAAAGTCAAACGCTGGCATGATAAGAGGATACAGAAGCATGAGTTTAACGTAGGAAATTATGTGTTATTGTTCAACTCTCGTTTAAGATTTTTTGCAGGAAAACTTCTCTCAAAATGGGAAGGTCCCTACATTATCGAGGAGGTCTATCGTTCCGGTGCTATAAAAATCAACAACTTTGAAGGCACAAATCCGAGGGTGGTAAACGGTCAAAGAATTAAACATTATATTTCAGGTAATCCTATCAATGTTGAAACTAGTATTATTGAAACCATAACCCCTGAGGAATACATAAGAGACACTTTCCAGAATGTTCTAGACTCCGAAAAGGCATAGGTACGTGGTACGGTAAGTAAACCGACTCCAAAACAACTCTAATGGAAATTTTCATCAGTTTTGGAGTATATGGGGAGAAAGCTACATAGCTGATTATATGGCAAATCTAAAAGTATATGGGGATGTGGAATGCTATGGCTGGACCACCGAGGAAGAAGAAGACTATGATCCAAAGATGAAGGAGGAGACAAGCTCTGATGAAGAGGACGATCCACTGCCTCAACCTGGTGATATGCATGTGGAGTTCAAGAAATCAAGTCTCCCTAAGGTCCAATCTATCCCACCACATTTTTTGTAGGACAGCAAGGCAACACTATGCAAAAAGATATTGAAACTTGAGCTCGAGAATGAGGATTTGAGGGAGGAAAATTTTAGCCTCAGATGCAAGCTAGAGAAGAAAAGTGCGACAACACCACCTCCATCACCTCCGAAGAAATAATCACCTGGGTATGGGCACTCCCCTTGGCAACTGCCAAGCTTGGGGGAGGTGCCCCGGTATCGTATCACCATCACACTCCTATCTTTACCGCTTTATTTAGTTTGATCCTTTTAGTAGTATCTTGATCTATTAGTTCGAAGTTTTGATATCAAGTAGTTTTGAGTTTTTCGTTATGATCTCTTTTTGTAAGTGAGTTCGTGTGCTACCTATAATAAAGATTAGTGTTGAGTCATGGGCTTTGCTATGTTGCTATGATCTTGAGAAAGTAGAAAGAACAAAAGAGTTCATACTGATCTTGTGGATAGTGATAACTTCACACATAGAAAGTATGAGGCATAAAAATTGTTGAGAGTTGAAGAACGTAGCCTTGGTCATCGTTGCAATTAATAGGAAGTGATAAGGAAAGAGGGGTTCACATATAGATATATTATCTTGGACATCTTTTATGATTGTGAAGCACTCATTAAATATGACATGCTAAAAGAGTTGACGTTGGACAAGGACGACAACGTAATGGTTTATGTTTCTTGACATCTCAGTTAAAGTATATTGTCAGTGACCTTCTAAACATGTTGAGCTTGCCTTTCCCCCTCATGCTAGCCAAAACTCCATGCACCAAGTAGAGATACTACTTGTGCTTCCAAATATCCTTAAACCCAGTTTTGTCATGAGATTCCACCATACCTACCTATGGATTGAGTAAGATCCTTCAAGTAAGTTGTCATCGGTGCAAGCAATAAAAAATTGCTCTCTAAATATGCATGACTTATTAGTGCAGAGAAAATAAACTTTGTACGAACTTGTTGTGGAAGTAATAAAAGCGACAGATTGCATAATAAAGGTCCACATACAAGGGGCAATATAAAGTGACGTTCTTTTGCACTAAGATTTTGTGTATCCAACCCTGAAAGCGCATGACAACCTCTGCTTCCCTCTGCGAAGGGCCTATCTTTTACTTTATGTTTTACTTTAATACTTGAGTCAAGGTGATCCTCACCTTTCCTTTTTCATTTTATCCTTTGGCAAGCTCTTCGTGTTTGAAAAATCATGATATATATATCCGATTGGATGTAAGTTGGCATAGGCTATTATTGTTGACATCACATAAAGGTGAATACGTTGGGAGGCAACACAATAAGCCCATATCTTTCTTAGTGTCTGGCTGAAACTCTATAACCACAAGTATTGCGTGAGTGTTAACAATTATGGGAGACTACGAGATAGTTGAGTATGTGAGCTTGCTGAGAAGCTCTATTAATGACTCTTTTTGATGTTACGATAAATTGCAATTGCTGCAATGACTGAGATTATAGTTTGTTAGTTGCCAATGAAGTTCTTGAACCATACTTGACATTGTGAATTGCTTATTACTTGAACATAGGAAATCATATGACAAAATCCATATATGTAGCTGTTATTAGAATGATCATGATGCCCTCATGTCCGTATTTTATTTTTATCGACACCTCTATCTCTAAACATGTGGACATATTTTTCGATTCCGGTTTCCGCTTGAGGATAAGTGAGGTCTAAGCTTGGGGGAGTTGATACGTCCATTTTGCATCATGCTTTTATATCAATATTTATTGCATTATGGGTTGTTATTACACATTATATCTCAATACTTATGGCTATTCTCTCTTATTTTACAAGGTTTACCATGAAGAGGGGGAATGCTGGCAGCTGGAACTCTGGTTGGAAAAGGAGCAAACGTTGGAGACCTATTCCGCACAACTCCAAAAGACCTGAGACTCCACGAAACAACTTTTTGGATTTATTAAGGAATTATGAGCAGAAGAAATAGGCCAGGGGGCCCACACCTTGTCCAAGAGACAGGGGGCGCCCCCTATCTCCTGGGCTCCCTGATGGGCCTCCGGCGTCCATCTTCTACTATATGAAGGGTTTTGTCCTGGAAAAATTCGTGGGCAAGCTTACGAGACAAAACTCTGCCGCCACGAGGTGGAACCTTGGGGAAATCAATCTAGGGCTCTGGCGGAGCTGTTCTGCCGGGGGCACTTCCCTCCGGGAGGGGGAAATCATCACCAACATCATCACCAACGATCGTCTCATCGGGAGGGGGTCAATCTCCATCAACATCTTCACCAACACCATCTCCTCTCAAACCCTAGTTCATCTCTTGTATCCAATCTTGTATCCGAAACCACAAATTGGTACCCGTGGGTTGCTAGTAGTGTTGATTACTCCTTGTAGTTGATACTTATTGGGTTACTTGGAGGAAGATCATACGTTCAGATCCTTAATGCATATTATTACACCTCTGATTATGAACATGAATATGCTTTGTGAGTAGTTATGTTTGTTCCTGAGGACATGGGTGAAGTCTTGCTATTAGTAGTCATGTGAATTTGGTATTCGTTCAATATTTTGATAAGATGTATGTTGTCTCTCCTCTAGTGGTTTTATGTGAACGTCGACTACATGAAACTTCACCATTATTTGGGCCTAGAGGAAGGCATAGGGAAGTAATAAGTAGATGATGGGTTGCTAGAGTGACAGTAGCTTAAACCCTAGTTTATGCGTTGCTTCGTTAGGGGTTGATATGGACCCATATGTTTAATGTTGTGGTTAGGTTTACCTTAATACTCCTTTTTGTAGTTGCGGACGCTTGCAATAGGGGTTAATCATAAGTGGGATGCGTGTCCAAGTTAGGGCAGTACCCAAGTGCTGGTCCACCCACATATCAAATTATCAAAGTACCGAACGCGAATCATATGAGCATGATGAAAACTAGATTGACGATAATTCCCAACATGTCCTCGGGAGCTCCTTCCTCATTATTAGAATTTGTCCAGGCTTATCCTTTGCTACATAAAGGATTGGGCCACCTTGCTGCACTTTATTTACTTTATTTACTTTTGCTCGTTACTATTTATCTTATCACAGAACTATCTATCACCTACTATTTGAGTGCTTGCAGAGAAAACCTTACTGAAAACCGCTTATCACTCCCCGTTGGGTTCGACACTCTTACTTATCGAAAGGACTACGATAGATCCCCTACACTTGTGGGTCATCAGCAAGCACCCCGGACGCATCAGCGGACAAAAACAGAGTCTACAAACCTTGCTGCAATAAATATAAGCATCCCAAGGCAAAAAATGGCGCCCAAGGAACGGCAGTCAACACAGGAGCCCGTCATCCTGAACCTGTTGAGCGGGAGAAGAGACTTCAACATCTTAATTCGGGCCCCTCCAGCTTGAACCGCATACTGGACCGCCCATGTCAAATTAATGGCACCCTAGTAGTGGCCGCCAATCATACCAATAGAGAATGCTGGGTCTTTCAACAAATCGGCAGGCCGACACCGGAAGGAGCGTGAAGAAGCCCGGATATCAAGTCTAGGGGCCAATAACTCGAGGATCAGACTCACCAAATAACTCATTATAGAGTATCATAAATAGGCGTGACGGCCATCCAGGCCCCGCCACCCCGGAGCTGGTCTCCGGATAGCCAAAAGTGTCATATCAACTTTCGGTCTAACACCCCTAGGCAGGAGCTACTCAGCACCGCCAGGATACACTGTGACTCGACGCATTACCACCCAAGACCCACATGATTAAGTCACAAATGCGGCCAAGACCGTGCTTCGCCTTGGCGCTGAAGAATATTCGGCTACTTTCATCGCTGAAGCAGTGAGTCATGGTTTTTTTCAATCGAACTTAGATTCGACAGCCGAACTCCCGACGAAGGAGTCCGAACTACTTCATGATGACCCAACCTAACCATAGCTCATACAGATCTTTCAAGGTCAGGCGGACGAATCACATCCGCGGCTCAGCCATCGCTCACACACACCTCTTAAGCATTATTTGCAGGTTCGCCCTCACGCACAACTGGACCGGCGACTTGGAAGCAGCTCAAACGCACACAAGGGGGTCTCCACCCCGCCTGAATACAATCCGGATACTCCTCCCGACTCACGCACAACCAACCACCGCCTGACCCAAACAGGTTCTGTCGTCATGCGTCTCTTTTATAACATGCACCGTACTCATACGCATAGGCGTGTTACTTAAACACAACATGTAGAGTCATTTGACGCTTATCTGCTATTTTCTCAAACGACATTTTGTCACAACGGCATCCGAACATCGTGTTATGCCTTTGAACGTCAGGGGCTTCCTTGCACCCGTACTACGACGACTAAAGTCCGGACACCTTCTCGGTCGTTTGGCACCCCGAACTTATAGCATTATATGCATCAGCTCCTAATTATGTCTTTGGTCATTGGTTGGGTTTGCCCAAATCCATTGTTTTGGTACCTTATGTTCCGCAATATCGGCTAAGGTAGCGCTGGGAGAACTACTGCGATTGTGTCCCGGTTCTGCCGGACGAACACCTCAGTAGAGAAAGCCGAAAACCGACTTTCATGATAAGGCGAGAGCTGGTCAGCTGTTTGAGAGGTTGTAAAATCTTTAAGGATTTATTCCGCATAAATGCCATAATAAAATGCAGCGTGCGAAGGATCGGTCCACCGATCAGGCGCTATTAGAGTCCCCCGTGTGGTCTTCCGAACACCAGGGGTTGCGTCTCCCATACTCGAATTCCTATGGCTAAGTGAGAGTAATAAAGCCCCATAGTCCGATTGCCTGGTTCGTTGTGCTGAACACCTCCTTCATGGACCCAAGAATGGGATAAAGAGTGTTCAGGTTTATCCCGAACACCCCCGTAGATCCTACGTGGGGGCAGAAGCCGATGACTGGCCAACTCTCAAGACTAACATATTAAACAGCCGCGCAGGAATAGAATTTACACACATCAGGCACCTACATATAAGTGACTCTATTTTTGCCTTACAAAGGATAGCACATCTGCTTTCAGGGAAAAATAATGTCTTTCGTACATTCCTCGGCCACGAGGCGGGCGCCTTTCAGGACACCAACATAATATAGTTCGGGCTTGCGGTGCTCCTTCCCTTCCGGCGGACCCTCAGTCATCAGCTTCTCAGCATCAAGCTTCCCCCAGTGCACTTTCGCATGTGCAAAGGCCATTCGCGCCCCTTCTATGCAAACCGACCACTTGATGACGTCCAGCCGAGGGCAAGCCCTCACAATCCACTTCACGAGCCCAAAGAAACTGCTCGGTATGGGCTCAGCGGGCCACAGCCGGATAACCAAATCCTTCATGGCTAGTTCGTCCGCCTGATGTAGTTCGATCAGCTATTTGAGCTGGTCGACAAATGGCACCGGATAATTCGGCGCCAAATACTATGACCAGAAGAGCCTTTCCGCAATCTCCTTCTTCTCGGCTCGGAAGAATTGGGCAGCATCAGATATGCTGCGCAGCAAACCCGCAAATGCCCCTGAAAAAATTAAGATTCAATGGGTCACCATGAATCTTCCCTGCGAAAGCTTAAGGCGCTTTGAACAAAAATGTAAAAACCCTACCGGCTGCAATCTTCCGCGCCTCCTGAATATCCTTCAGCGCAGCCTGGGCTTCCTCCCGAACCTCATTCACAATCCGGACGGCTTGGGCGAGTTCGGATTCTTTCAATGATAAACTCTGCTCCAAACTCTCATTTCTCCCTACAGCCTCCTGAAGCTCTCGTTCAGCTTCCACGACCCTCGCCTCGTGTTTCTCACGGAGAGCCTGCTCAATAGCCGCTTTCTTTTCGGCCAAGGCAAAGGCCTTCTTGAGAGCCTCAATTTTGGCATTTTCCCCTGGAGTGCGTGATATATATACTCTAAGATAGTCATAACTACTTACTTGTGCTAAAACTTACTAAAAGTTTCCAAACATACCTTGTTGGTCCTCCAGCTGTTTCTTCACTCGGCCGAGTTCCTCCTCGGCCCGCACCAGACTCTGCTTGAGTCCGGACACTTCCGCAGCATGAGAGGATGCAGTCGCCACAGAAATCTGATCCATAAAATAGTCCGGACACTACGGACGGGAAGATGATCCCCTGTCCGGTTCCAGTCCTCTCCGGATAGTGTATCAGGGGCTACTATCTATACTATGACAGTCTTCTATACATACCTCCAAGCCTTTTATAAGGCTGACGCAGGATTCGTTCAGTCCGCTCTCGGCGGCCTGAATCTTTTCTATCACCAAGCCCATAAGGGCGCGGTGTTCATCAATAATGGATGCACTCTCTAGTGCCGTCGATAGGCCGCCTGACGCCTTTGGTTGGACGAAGGTCGTAGGAGGAGAAGGATCGCCCCCTCCAGTCAAGAGGGGCTGCCTGCCTGATCTCGGAGCCTTAAGGGCCTTCGGGACTGTGTCCGGCTGCGGGCCGGATCCATGACCGCCCCCACCGTCGACATTCATGGGAACCGCCGCGCACACGCGTCCGGCCTCCGAGGTACGCCCCCCTGGCTCAGGTCCCGTTTGGATGACACCTCGGTGTCACAGCCAGGCTCTTGGGAAGGGACCCTGGGAGGTGTTTCACTCTCCAGGGCATCAGAACCTAACGAGTCCTCTGATGAGGCCTGTTGGGCCGAATACCTTGCCGGACTATAAAAAGCATGGTGCGAATCAAAGTACTACATTCTAGTAAATTCTGGATGCATGAATATGTTCGGATTTTGTGCGCTTATGATTGTACCAGGGGCTGGGCCTTGGGATCCTCTTTCGGGCTGCTGTCGGTAGCCGTGGTGGACGCCTCGGGGACGGATGTTCTTCCCCTCTTAGGAGAATCTGCCTCTAAGGACGAGGAGGCTGTCCTTTTCTTCCTCCCCCTCGTAGGGGACTCGGGCTCTTCCTCCTCCTCATCCTCTTCCTCCTCTTCGTCCTCTTCCTCCTCGCCATTCTCTCCGAAGGATGGAGGGTCAATAGAGTCTTCGGACTTCATGTCTGAAGTGCCGCGATGACGGAGACCGCTCCTGGTCTCCTTGGCCTTCTCTTTGGCCTCCTTCTTCGACGCCTTATAAGGCGCTGGGACCAGCATCTTCATCAGAAGAGGTCCCGTCGGTTCTTCCGGTAGCGGGGCCGGACAATGAATCCGCTCTGCCACCTTCGTCCATTCCTAAAGGCGACCGTGGAAAGACACGTTAAAAAAACAACTCCTTCGGGACATATCAATGAAACATACGAATAGCCAAGATATGATGATGACTTACCGGACTGGCAGGGTGGGACAATTGATGCCCGCAGTTTGCGGCCAAGTCCGGCCATGATTTGCCGGACTTAAAGAGTACCTTCCAGATGTCCTTGTGTGAGGAGCCGAAAAGCTCCCACAGGGTCCGGTGCTCGGCCGGGTCGTACTCCCACAAGTTACAGCCTCTGTGCTTACAAGAAAGGATCAGGCGGACCAGCATCACCTGGACCACGTCAACAAGCCTGACGGCCTTGTCCTCCATACCTTTGACGCGCGCCGGGATCACTGACAGTTCGTCGGACGATGACCAGTTCACGCCCTTCTTGGGCCAGGATGTGAGTCGCAGAGGAGCTCCGGATCGAAACTCAGGAGCAGCGGCCCACTTTTTGCCACGCAGCTCAGTGATATAGAACCACTGTTGCTGCCACTCCTTGACGGAGTCGTTGAAAGTACCTGTCGGCCATGTGACCTTGGTCATCCTGCTCACCATGGCACCTCCGCACTCGGCATGTTCGCCGTTCACCACTTTGGACTTCACGTTGAAGATCTTGAGCCATAGCCCGAAGTGCGGCGAGACACGGAGAAAGGCCTCGCACACGATGATAAACATCGAGATGTTGAGTAAGAAATTGGGGGATAGATCGTGAAAATCAATCCCGTAGTAATACATGATGCCGCGAACAAAAGGGTGGAGGGGGAACCCGAGCCGGCGGGCGAAATGGGGGAGGAAAACGACTCTCTCATGAGGCTCCGGAGTAGGGATGATCTGTCCCGCCATCGAAAGACGGTGGCCGATTTTCTTGGTCAGATATCCGGCCGCCCGCAACTTCTTAATATCCTTCTCCTGGACGGAGGAGACCATCCACTTGCCTCCTGCTCCGGATCCGGACATTTTCGGAGGACCCTTTTCTGTGGGGAGGATGAATGCTTGAGCGCTAGGGCTTGGGCGAAAGAAAAGGGGCGAGCAGAAGTAGAAGAAAGCGTGGGTAGAAGGGAGGAGGCTTTTCCCCCTTTTATCAAGGCGATAAAACTTTACGCCTCCCC
Organism: Triticum dicoccoides; assembly: GCF_002162155.2. NCBI lineage: Eukaryota > Viridiplantae > Streptophyta > Magnoliopsida > Poales > Poaceae > Triticum > Triticum dicoccoides. Next base: position 732,407,157 of record NC_041383.1, on the reverse strand, counting down.
GCTTGCCTAACGGAGCCTGCTCGTTCCTCACTTACCGTAATTGATGGTGTGGTTGGGTTACCCACGCCCATATTGAAGAGGATATCGTGATAAGGGGACATGATCTCTGCTTTGACAAGACGTGCCACAGAAACCGCCTCACAATATGTGCGGAAGTAGGTTGTAAAAGATGGTTCAGATAAAAACCGGACCGCGGTGTGGTGTCACTTTTCGAAGAATTGTCAGCAGATTAGATTCGTGGATTATTATTATTCTCTCTACGGTGGTATATGGAATGTTATCTCGCAGAGCCGGACACGGTCCTTGTGTTCGGAATTTATCTTGGAGTATTCGGAGATGGAACCCGCCTCGCAATGCCGAAGACAATCTACGCGCCGGACTCATTGTCATTGAAGTCAAGTTCAGGGGCTACACTGAGGGAACCTGAATAAGGGGGTATCCGGACAGCCGGACTATGTACTTTGGCCGGACTGTTGGACTATGAAGATACAAGACAGAAGACTTCGTCCCGTGTCCGGATGGGACTCTCCTTGGCGTGGAAGGCAAGCTTGAGGATTCGGATGTAGATCTCCTCCTCTGTAAACCGACTCTGTGTAACCCTAGCCCCCTCCGTGTCTATATAAACCGGAGGGTTTAGTCCGTAGGACTCATCATCATCATCAACAACAATCATACCATAGGCTAGCTTCTAGGATTTGGCCTCTCTGATCTCGTGGTAGATCAACTCTTGTAATACTCATATCATCAAGATCAATCAAGCAGGAAGTAGGGTATTACCTCCATCGAGAGGGCCCGAACCTGGGTAATATCGTGTCCCTGGTCTCCTGGTACTATTAGCCTTAGACGCACAGTTCGGGAACTCCTACCCGAGATCCGCCGGTTTTGACACCGACAACCGCCGTCACGCGCTCCCACGTGCCGCCGCCGCCTCCTTCCTCTTCCCGCCGCTTCTGACGCCTTTCATGGACTCTCCGGGCTACTTCACCCTCTGCGGTGGAATCACTCCACCGGCCTCGCTGGTCCAGACGCGTCCTCCCGCACCCGCCGGATGTTACCTGTTGTCGCCACCAGCGCCTCCCCCGCAGCACCCACAAGGGAGAGGGGGTCGACGCAATCGGCGTGGCGGCGGTCGCCGCCGCCTGCAGCAACAGCAGGCCCAGGATGCCGACGGGGCGCCATACTATTAGCAGGCTCTCCCCGCTGGCCACCATGCGTTCATCGGCGCGCCCTTCCAGCTGACTGGCGCCGGCTACGGCGCCCTCCTTGCGCCGCCAATCGGTGGTTATGGCCCGCCCGTCTCGGCGCCGCCCTACGGGGGCCTTCCGCCGCCGCCGGCACCTGTGCCACGGGACCTCACCCTCCTCGCCGCCCAGCACTGTGCGTTGTCGCCGAGTAGCTCTGTCGGTGGAGGCGACTGGTACATGGACTCAGGTGCTACTGCGCACATGGCAGCTCATCCCGATAACCTAACCTCCTCCACTCCCGTTCACACACCCACTCGTATCACCGTCGGCAACGGCTCCTCCTTACCTATTACTCATATCGGTAGCACTAGTTTTCCCTCCACTTCCACACCCATCACTATGTCTAATGTTCTTGTTTCACCTGATTTAGTCACGAACCTAGTTTCCGTTCGTCGTCTTACTCGTGAGAACCCACTTACTGTTGAATTTGACGGTGTCGGCTTTTCTGTGAAAGACGCTCGTACCCGGATGGTCCTTCACCGAAGTGACAGTCCCGATGAGCTCTACCCGTGCACGCCGGCGCCTCCACATCAACACTTGTCGCCCTTGCCGACGGTGTTGACCTTTGGCACGCTCGCTTGGGTCACCCCAACCACACTGTCTTACATCAAATTCTTAGGATTTTCTCTTTCTCATGTGATAAGCTCGACGAGCACTCTTGTGAGGCTTGTCGCTTAGGCAAGCACGTTCGTCTTCCCTTTAGTGCATCTTCTTCAATTTCCATTTTTCCGTTTCAATTACTTCATAGTGATGTTTGGACATCTCCTGTTGCAAGTAACACGGGCTATCTATACTACTTGGTGATTTTAGATGATTATTCTCATTATGTGTGGACTTTTCCCCTTCGTCGTAAATCCAATGCTTTAGCCACACTCACTGCCTTTTATTCCTATGTCACCACCCAGTTCGTTCGCCCCATACTTGCACTCCAAACTGATAACGGAAAAGAGTTTGACAACGTCGCTTTTCGCACACTTCTCGCCTCTCACGGCACCACCTTCCGTCTGACTTGCCCCTGCACTTCCCAGCAGAACGGCCGCGCCGAGCGCATTCTCCGCACTCTTAATGATTGTGTTCGCACGTTACTCTTTCACTCTAACGTGCCCGCTCGGTTTTGGCCCGATACCCTCGCTACCGCCACTCTCTTAGTTAACATTCGTCCGTGTCGCCCTCGGTGGAACTACGCCCCTCGCCACCTTCTCTTCGGCACACCACCGTCTTATGATGGTCTCCACATCTTCGGGTGTCTCTGTTATCCTAGCACCGCATCCACCACTCCACACAAGCTCGCACCACGATCTGTCCCATGCCTCTTCCTTGGCTACCATCCTAATACTAAAGGTTACCGGTGCTATGATCCTGTCACTCATCGTGTGTACACCTCGAGGCATGTGTACTTTGTCGAGATGGTGTTCCCTTTTTTTCAGGTTCCTCCGGCTTCGGTCCCTTCGGCGCCGACCCCTGCGCCCCCTTCGTGGAGTGATGCGCGATGGCGGCCCCCGGCGCCCCCCCCGGCACGGTGCCCTCTGTCACCACCACCTGGATTCGTGACTCCCTCCCCCGAGGTCGAGTCCGAGTGGGCCCCAGGGTCCCCGTCTCCCTCATACGAGGTTGAGCCTGGCACCCCGCCCGCCCACCCTGCAATGGGCTCGACATCACCCTCACCCATCGCCTCTTCCGCCGCCGCCTCCGCCTCCGCCACCGCCGCACCGGGTGCCCCCGCCGCTGTGGCCATCGCCGTTGCATCGGGTGCCTCCGCCGTCGCGGCATCTGCCGGCCCTGCTGCCCCGCCACTTGGTGTGACTACCCGTGCCCGAGCAGGAGTGCTTCGGCCCAGCACGCGCTACTCCGCCGACGAGTATGTGTGCGCCGCCTCGACGTCGACGACATCACCCGTCCCACCTCCGCTCGTGCTGCCCTTCGGGATCCCCACTGGCTAGCTGTGATGCAGGAGAAGTTCGACGCCTTACAGCGCAACCGCACGTGGCAACTTGTTTCGCGACCCCTTCGTGCCAACATCATCTCTGGCAAGTGGGTGTTTCGCCAGAAGACTCGCCCGGATGGTTCTCTCGAGCGCTACAAGGCTCGATGGGTGGTTCGTGGTTTTCGGCAGCGCGCGGGTGTGGACTTCACCGACACCTTCGCCCCAGTTGTGAAACCGGGCACGATCCGTGCCGTCCTTCAGCTGGCCGGCTGGCGCGCATGGCCTGTGCATCAGTTGGACGTTTCCAACGCCTTCTTGCACGGTCATCTCACCGAGCAGGTGTTCTGTGAGTAGCCTACTGGTTTCGTCGATGCCGAGCACCCCGACTTCGTGTGCTTGCTCTCCCGCTCTCTGTACGGGTTGAAGCAGGCGCCTCGGGCTTGGTACCAGTGTATCGCAGCCTTCCTGCAGGCTCTGGCTTTCTATCCACTCGCTCCGATGCCTCACTCTTTGTGTATCATCAGGGAGCTGCCGCTGCATATCTGCTGCTCTACGTCGACGACATCATCCTCACGGCGTCCACCCCCAATCTCCTTCAGCGGCTGACTGCTTGTCTTCGTGACGTGTTCGCCCTCAAGGACTTGGGGCCCCTGCACTACTTTCTCGGCATCGAGGTGATCCGCTGGGCTGATGGTTTCTTTCTGAATCAGCAGAAGTACGCCCGCGAGCTCCTTGAGCGTGCCGGTATGCTTAACTGCAAGCCGGCGCCCACCCCCGTCGACACGAAGGCGAAGATCTCTGCTCTGGAGGGGTCTCTCGCGTCCGATGGAGCGTTTTATCGCTCTATTTTCGGTGCTTTAAAGTACTTGACGCTGACTCGCCCCGACCTGCAGTATGCTGTTCAGCAGGTGTGCCTCCATATGCACGCCCCGCGTGACTCTCACTGGACTCTGGTGAAGCGTATTCTTCGTTACATACGTGGCACCATGTCCTTGGGACTCACCCTGACGGCCTCCGCCTCCACCGACCTCGTGGCCTACTCGGATGCTGACTGGACTGGCTGCCCCGACACGCGACACTCTATGTCAGGCTACTGCGTCTACCTTGGGCCCTCATTGATCTCTTGGTCATCGAAGCGGCAGCCCACGGTCTCCCGGTCCAGCGCCGAGGCAGAGTATCGCGCAGTGGCCAACGTCGTGGCCGAGTGCTCTTGGATACGTCAGCTGCTCGAGGAGTTGCTTTATGATATTCACAAGGCCACTCTTGTCTACTGCGATAACGTCAGCGCGGTCTACCTCTCCGCCAACCCGGTGCACCATCGACGAACAAAGCATATTGAGCTCGATATTCACTTCGTGCGCGAGCAGATTGCCCTTGGCCGTGTTCGGGTTCTGCACGTGCCGACGATGCAACAGTTTGCTGATGTGATGACTAAGGGATTACCTACTCCCGTATTCGAGGAGTTTCGGTCAAGTCTCTGTGTCTCCGGCGACGCTTCGACTGCGTGGGGGTGTTGAATATGTATTTTGTACTGCATGTGTATTGAAGTTGTGGCCCACCTCCTAGTCTTGTATAGTTGAGGTAGAGGCCTTCCCTTGTATTATATATGCGTGCACCAGCACCCCAATCAATATACAATTTTGCTAGAACTCATCTAGATGAGATATAATTTGGTCTCATTCACCTTTTATAGCCATTGAATGTGATGCTATAAGATGCGTGTGTGCTGACGTGGGTTGTATCTCTTCTTGTTTTCAAAGTGAATGAGACCAAATTATATCTCATCTAGATGAGTTCTAGGTACTCCCATCAGTATATCGTATTGCAAATCATCAGTCTACAACATTAATACAACAGCTAATGACACCCATGGAGAGCCAAGACCAAATAGTTGAAACACATGACAGACAATTAGAAAGTGAATGTGCAACATGGAGCAATTCTTTATCATTACCGGCTAGGAATGCTACAGATTAATTACGACAATCACAAAAATCGTCATCTTCATCTTGAACTAATCACTACTAAAAATTTCTTCTAACTACAATCAACTTTCCAAGTCGTACAGAGCCTCGGTTGCTCACGCGCGGCACCGTCCCCTATTCGTGTTTCGGGGCGCCGCTGGCCGCTACACCGGGCACCGGACCACGTCCGTCAATAAGATATTCGGGCCTCCGGCGGTTGCCGTGTGCGCGGCTGGGCGGGCGGAGTCTTCCCTGCGGCGACATGATTTCGCCATTTCCGCGTACGGAAGACCAGTTGCTGCTGCCACCGCTGCCGCCGCCGGAGTCAAATCGCCAGGGCTACCTCATGTGAGAACAGAGCACGTAGCCACGTATGCCGAATGGCCTATGCTTGTTGCTTCCATCGATCGGTCACCACACGAGCTCCTCCGCTGCCACCCTCGGCAGCAACGGCCGCGCCGCGACGTCGCTGCTGCTGACGGCCGGCACGCCGCGGCGCTCCTCGGCGGACACGCGGCGGAGGACGGCCCGGAAGCGGTCCTCGTCGCAGGGGAGCGCGATGGGGCCGGAAGCGCCGGATGGGAACCCGTACTCTTCCTCCGCCTGCCGGAGTAGCTCCCGGAACACGGGGTGGTTCAGGTGCGCCGTGCGCACCACGAACCGCCGCGACGCGCTGCCCACGCACACCGCCACGTGCCCCGCTGGTACCGACACCGCGCGGTCATCCGCAGCGGCGCGCGCCGCGGCACGGGACCGCCACCGGCGCAGGGTCTGTCGGAGCAAGACGATGTTGTGGATCTTGCTGCATTTCGCCATCGACGAGAGTTGAGAGGTGAGCTGCTGGTCTGAGTCTTATGTTGTTGGGTGGACAGAGGAATGGCTGGCTTCCTGTAGCTGGCGGGGCTGGATGTTTTATAGGGGGGAGAAGACGATGGGGACTTTTTGCCTCCGTCGTCCGGTTGGCCTGGAAAAAATTTATCCAAGTTATCAAATGCTTCGGTGTTAAAATATTTAGAGTGTTCTGTTGAAAAAATTTATACTCACACACGAAGGTCACTGCTGCTCATTATTTTCCTTACATTTTCGCATGTCAGGTTACTTAGCTGATTTGGAACAAAAGTCTCTCCATGTCTTCGGAAATGGATGATAATACATTTAATTATATATTCCTGTCAAAATTAAGCTTGTTTTTCTCTTATATATCTTTGATAGAGTGTTGCTGTCAAAAAAAAAAAAACTACAAATTTTGGCTCTTCGCCAACGCGTGCCGCTGCCAATCAGCTAAAAGAAAACACATGTGAAGCATACAGTACTACTACCAGACAAGCCGTGCATGCGTCTGGGTACAGTTGCTAGTGTTTACGCAGGCTCACATGGAAATGTTCACATCACATCGGCGTGTGCTCGGGAAGAGAAGGCCGAAGAATCGTTGCCCATGCCTTGCCCGGTGGATTGGATCCCCGCGGCGCGCGGTCAGGTGGTGCCGGAGGCTCTGTGCTCGTGCATGTGGCCCGACGCTGTCCGGCAGTCATCGATCCCGGCCGTATGCATGTGCTCCCCGGCCGGGTTTTGGCATCGTGTGACACGACTCGTATACCAATCTCTTCGTCTGATTTTGAGTGAAGTATCATTGCCGGGGAAGAGCGGAGTCGTAGCTTTCGGAAGATCGCCGGGCGGATTTCGGCTCGCTCCAGGATACGAATATGATACCCGCGGCACCTAGCTAGCCACCCAAGCTCACTGGAACGCGGCCGGCACGTGCCGCCGCGCGGCGTCGAGAGCAGATGGGTAGATAACGTGGGAGCGGCGGAGCGCGATACGGCAAATCCTGCGGCTTTGGCTGGGTCTGGTCATGTATAATGGCCGGCCGGTATGGTGGTTGCCGGCGCGGTCCGTCTCCGATCCGTGCATTATTAAGATCCAAGGACGGACGGACGTACTCCTAGCACTAGCAGAGAGTGTGGCGTCCATGCTCGCTGCAGTGTGAAATGGTCGGCTGGTCCAGTGTTCTTCCGTGTGCGCGCTGCTGGAAGTTAACCTGATCCAGCCAACACGTGCTACAACGTACTCCACGTTGCTGCCAGGACCGTGGTCGGCACGGCCACGTTTCTGGTGTGCCACTGCCGGTGCATGCATGCACGTACCGGCCAGCGAGTTGTTGTTGGTAATTCGATGTGTGTGTTCCGCAACTTCGCCGGCGAGTTCGGTCCGAGGTTGCGGAGTAAGAGCGAGTGTCGTAGGTGAAGTAGTCGAACGCGAAAGTAAAAGACACAGAGAGATATGGGGGAGACCAGCTTTATTAATCAATGATCAGGTGTTACAATGATGGCTCCTCGTTGCTTTATACATGGACTAGGGGGTCAAGGAATAAGTACCCACTTAACGTAAAGTGGGGTAAACGGGAGGGGCCGGCTAGCCCGTGCGATACGCACGAGGCCGCCGCCACCCCCTCGCTGGCCCCGGTTTCCCAACACTTCCCCTTGGGTAATTATCCGTATATCCATGCCTCAAAACTCCGAAAAACCCAGTGGGAAAAAAATATGGAGAAAGAGCATACAGTATACGTTGTTGTATTGCATGAATTGCCTCGTCAATAACCTCGTGTGAGAAACATCAGGAAAACTCACTCAAGGTAAAAAGAGTACAATCCACTCAACCATCAAGTTGAGTACTCGATCATCAGGATTGATATTTTAGCGACGAGTTTGTGAAGTTTCTCCCCCTGAACCTTGCATTTCTCTATGTCCCATCATACCGATTCCATGCACACACCTCTCTAAGATTGATGCCGGTAATGATTTAGTGAACATATCAGCAAGATTGTCACAAGACTTAGTATGCAAAACTTTCACCTCATTCAACTGCTGCAACTCATGTGCATAGAAGAACTTGGGACTAATATGCTTTGTGAGGTTACTCTTCACATAACCCATCTGGACTTGTGCAACACAAGAAGCATTACCTTCATAGATAATGGTAGGGGTTTGTATGGTGTTCAACCCACATGTCTGCTGAATGTGGTCGATCATCCGTCGAAGCGATACACACTCTTTTGACGCTTCGAATAGTGCCATGATTTCCGAGTGGTTCGTGGAAGTCGACACAAGTGTTTGCTTGGACGATTTCCAGGAAAATGCAGTTCCACCACAAAGGAAAATATATCTAATCTGCGATTTGCAATCATTTGGGTCCGATAGGTACCTAGCATCGGCATAGCCTATAATAGATAGGTCTTTATTCCTTTTATAAAATAGGCCAAGATCGGTCCCTTGCAGGTAACGGAAGACATCCTTGACACCTTTTTAATGTCTTTTGGTAGGTTCAGAACTGTACCTCGCAAGCAAACTGACGGCGAACACAATGTCTGGCTGTGTACAGTTTGCGAGATACATGAGTGCTTCAACTGCACTCAGGTAAGGAACCTCTGGTCCCAGAGTTTCCTCCCCCTCTTCCTTTGGCCTGAACGGGTCCTTGTCTGGCTGTAAAGATCTCCCGATCATCAGGGTCTTAGAAGGATATGCCTTATCAAATCCAAATCTTTCCAACACCTTCTGGGTGTAGGCCGACTGGTGCACTAGAATCCCATCAGGGGAATGTTCAAGTTGCAGACCTAGACAGAACTTGGTTTTACCCAAATCCTTCATCTCGAATTCCGACATCAGGTAGGAACTCGCTTCCTCAATATCAGGTGTACTGATTACATTTAAATCATCCACGTACACCGAGATTATACAGAATCGATCTTGGGATCGCCGTATGAAAACACATGGGCAATCTTTATTGCTCGTGTAGCTCTTCTGATGAAGGAAATCGTTTAAGCGATTGTACCACATTCTACCAGACTGTCTGAGTCCGTACAGTGCCTTTTGAAGTCGAACACTGTATAGACTCATGTTTGCTCTATCATGGTTCGGAACAGGGATACCTTCTGGAACCTTCATGTATATGTTCGAATCCAAGTTACCATATAGGTAAGCAGTGACAACATCCATTAGTTTCATTTTCAAGCCCATGTTTACTGCCATCGAGATCAAGTATCTAAAGGTAACTCCGTCCATGACCGGGGAATAAGTCTCCTCAAAATCGACCCCTGGTCGTTGAGTGAACCCTTGAGCGACGAGCCTTGCTTTGTACCGTACTACCTTATTATTTTCATCTCTCTTTCGAACAAAAACCCACCTATGGCCAACAGGACGAATGTGGGGAGGAGTTCGACAAACTGGTCCGAACACCTTCCTTTTGTTGAGAGATAATAATTCGGCAGTAATTGCCTGCTGCCAATCTTTCCAATCCGACCTTTTCTTGCAATCAGCGAGCGTGTTAGGCTCAGGGTCAAGATCTATGATTGAGGCAATTTTCGTAGCAAAGTTGATGTGGACAATCACCGTTGCTCGGTTCAGGGACTCCCCCGTATAAATATAATTTATGGCCATTTCTTCATGGAGCGCATCCGGCGCAAACACTTGCTCTACCAAATTTCCCATTGTGGGAGCAATTTAGATTTCCCGCGCCGATGTGTGCGCTCACATCTCCGCTGGGTGTTTCCCCTATGGGAAAGTTTAAGTCCGGAATTTCGTGCACTGAATTTTCCGTACTTGTGCCAGGTCTCGACTGGCTCCCCGTTTCAATTTGGGGTACTTTGGCGACAGGCTGTAATAAATCTCTCTTATCCTTTTTAGTCAGGCGTCCTCGGGTACTTGGGATTTGAGAAGCCGGATTTCTCATCCTTTTAGGCCTGTGGATGGGAGCGGGTATACCATCATTTTTCTTCGGTATTTCAACCCTGTCCGGTGCATTGGGCGCGTGCACATGCGATCTTGTCATAGTCTTTAAGTCACTAAAGTGGTCGGGCAGTTGATTTGCTAAAGACTGCAAGTCTATTATCTTTTGGACTTCTCTCTCAGTCTCAGCAGTGCGCGGGTCATGAGCATGGATCCCCGTGGCTTGCCACGTGATTTCTCGACTTTTAGCATCAAGGGGTTGATTCTCTCCCCCTAAAGTCGGGTAAAAATCCTCTTTAAAAATGCAATCAGCAAAATGAGTCGTGTGACAGTCACCTGTCATGGGGTCTAGATACCTGATTATGGACACAGTCTCATAACCAACGTATATCCCCGACTTACGAAGCGGGCCCATCACCGATCGCTGAGGGGGTGGTATTGGTACATATACCTGGCAACCGAACCTACGAAGGTGGGAAATTTTCAGTGCCGACCCTTGCGCAAGTTGAACAGGAGAGTGGATGTTGTAGGCCGACGGTCGAAAGTTGATGAGATTAGCCGCGTGTAACACGACGTGGCCCCAACATGTAGTTGGTCAATTACAACCCTGAAGGAGCGGTCAGGCAATAAATTTAATTCTTTTAATCAATGCCTCGGCAAGTCCATTTTGTGTATGAACATGTGGTACCGAGTGCTCAACTTTGATTCCCATTGCCATGCAATAATCATTGAACGCCTTTGAAGTAAATTCTCCGGCGTTGTCCATTCGAATAGACTTTATACGATAATCCGGGAAATTATTCCTCATTTGTAAGATCTGTGAGATCAATTTTGCAAAGGCATGGTTCCGTGTTGACAGCAGGCAAACATTGGACCATTTATAGGAAGCATCAATGAGCACCATGAAGTACCGAAATGGACCCGTGAGGGGCTGAATTGGACCGCATATGTCCCCTTGGATACGTTCCATGAACGCGGGGATTTCATCCCTCACCTTGAGGGGCGATGGCCTAATGACTAACTTCCCCTTAGCGCATGCAGAACACACAAAATCATCGGGATTCGGGAAGTTCTTCACGTTAACATTATGGCCATGCGAGTTGTTAATTATATTTCTCGTCATCCTAAGTCCGGGGTGGCCTAACCTATCGTGCCAGAGGCAAAAGAGTTCAGAGCTTCTAAATACGGTCTTGAGTGTAGTGTACACGGGCGGTGCTACTATCTTAGTGTAGTATAGCCCTGTGTCAAATGAAGAAAACCTTTCGATAACATTTTTACCACCTGCATCCCGCTTTGTGATGAGTAGGCACTCCTTGCCGGTTTCATCATCGGTCTCAGCATGGAAACCATTAGCGCGGATGTCTCTAAAGCTCGAAATAGTATGAGTCGACTCTGGGTACAACAACGCATCATTAATGATCAAAGTTGTTCCCATAGGGAGTATAATAGTGGCTCGTCCGGAGCCAACTATGTGATAACTGCAGCCGGCGATTGTCATAATACTTCCCGGAGATTTTTTAATGGACTCAAAGTACTTAGTTTCTCGTAATATGGTATGAGTGGTGGCGCTATCGGCAAGGCACATTTCCTCCATTCGAGCGCCACACACGTTCTAAAATATGACATCTAACTAATGTAATGAGGAAGAAAATACATTAAAAATAAATGCACACATGTCAGAACATAACATGCTATCATGTATAAATAATGGAATAAATGAATGAAATAAATGTCATCCAATCATAAAAGTAAAGAATAAGTTTATGCTCTCATAGAGCTTACAACCAAATCGAATTTATTCAATTTTATTGTATAAAAACACAGAATCATGATAACCAAAGAGGTATGCTAAGTGGACTCGGTGAAGAAACCATTCACTTCAGCCGCAATTTCCATACTAGTGAGCTGATCCTCCTTAGAAATCATCTTGGAGGCAGCATCAATGTCTAGTGGCGGCACCGCCGAGGCGACCATGTGGTCAACCTCCATGGCCACGTTGGCGTCGGTAGAGACCGACAACGCTGCCGCGATGGGCACCACGGGTGTTGCCTCTATGGGCGCAGCAGGGGGCGTAGAGATCATCACGGGTGCCGCCATGGGCGCCGGTGGTGCTCCCTCCTGAACCAAGGCGAGGTGCATCTCATGCGCCTTCCGAGCCTTGTATGCTTCAACGACCTCCGGTGGTGCGCGGCACTGGGGAGAGAAATTCTCCATCGAGCCACAACGGAAGCAGTCCTGAGGCCTCTGCCCTCCCTTGCCCGGCTTGTTCT
>NC_041383.1:732346675-732394770 GCF_002162155.2 Triticum dicoccoides | reverse complement strand
CCCTTCTTCTTGCCCTTGCGGCCTATCTTCTTCTGTTGTGGCTTGCGGACTTTGAGAGCGTTCACCTCCTGGCGAGAACTCCCCCCAACCCCAACTGCTTGCGTGACAAAGTTCTTTTTGAGAACCTCGTCCTGCGCCTCCACCACCTGGAGGACGTCAATCAACTCTGAATACCTCGTGTAGTTCCCCTGGCGGTAGTTCCGTGAGGACTGGACCGCGTCGGGGTGGAAAGTGGATAGGGTTTTCTCAATCTTCTGGGAGTCGGTAATCTCAGTACCACACAACCGAAGAGTCATACAAATCCAGTGCAGAGTCGAATTGTACTCCCCAACTGTCTTGAAGTCCGCAAACCTCAGACGGATCCACTCTGCCTCTGCATGTGGCTTCACAGTGTACTTCAGCCGCTCAAACCGCTGCTTAAGAGCGGTCCAAAGGCCAGAAGCATTGCGCTCAGCCATATACTCATCTTTTAGAGTAGGTGACAGGTGATGACGGAGAAAGTGCAGAGCCTGCGCATTCTCAGTTTCGAACTTGGGATCAGTGGCGGCCAGTTGGGCCCCCTTACCGATCGCCCTCAAGAGGGTTTTGCCTTGGAGAAAGATCTCGCAGTCCGAGGACCATGACAGGTAGTTCAGCCCTGTCTGGGCCAACTCAAGGAACTCCTTGTTGACAATTCCGGCCATTTCGATAACAGCGGGTAATCTTTTGCACAAAGTGATGTTGATAAACTTATTCAATAAAAATGGTGTTCCATTATTTAAAACATGTTTTTATATGACTTACTTAATGATTAAGAGTGCAAAACAATTAATCTATAGTAGTAGAATCATACAATAAAACATGTTTACAGAATATAGCATGTTAAGCGCATTTCGTACGTGAAAAATAGCCCAAAAAGTGAATTCCCGAGGCATCTTAAAGCCAAAATACACATTTTCAGTGAAAACAGACAGTTCCAGGGGCTTCTACGCGAAATATTACAACAAGAATATAATGCGCGTAAAAACAGAAAACTGCAGGGGCTCAAATGCAAATAACTGCGCGCGCACGGATGCTCTCCGGCCTGTTCTAGTCCGTCTGCAGGCCGAAATGGGCCGTCGGCCCGGGTCGCCAGCCCCACCCCTCCTTTTTTTATTGAGGGAAAAGGAGGCCCGTGGCACCGCAGCCCGCTAGGACGGCCTGCTCGCCAGCTCAGGGTCCGCTAGGGTTTCCAACCCGAGCGCTCGAGCGGCGGCGGCCTCTGCAGGTACGTACGCCCGCACGACGCGGCCAGCGCACTCGCTCGCGGCGGCGGCCACGCACGCACAGACGCAAGGCGGCCACGTCACAGTCAGGAAGGCGGGGCGGCGTGGCGCTGCCAACGGGGCGTGAAGCCATGGCGTGGCACGGCCAACGGGGGTCGCGGCCACGGCGCGGCCCGGCCACAGCGCAGCCAGTAGGGCGTGGCGCCACGGCACGGCGCGGCCATGGCGCCGCCACGGCACGGCCAGGCCATCACACGGCCAGCGGAGCGCGCAGCCACGGCGCGGCCATGGCGCGTGGGAAGCAGCCACCAGCAGGGCGGCGCGCCCAACGAGACGGCACGGTGCGGCGTGGCGGCACATGCAGCAGGCACGCGAGTGCGGCGACGGTAGCCGAGCGCTCGGCGACGGGGACGACCAGCAGGTCCCTGGCGATGCCGGCGGCGGCTGTGCACATAGTCATCTTCCTCAGGATGGCAAGATCATGCCTCTTCGGGACGTCACGACGCGTGTACGTTGGGTACAACACGGCAGTGTCGTGCTCATCTGGAGTACGAGTAATCACCGTCTCTCTAGGGTGTAGTCAACAAATCTCTCTTGATCCAAGAACATCAACATTGGTTGGCGACGTATTCGTCCGCTCAGTTCTTGGGAGAGAAATCCACACCATAGGTAGATTTATCCAAAAAATAATCTAATTGCAAAAACGGAATCGTAGTAACGAGAGGAGTCCAATTTTGCAAGGGTGGAGATCGGGTCTTATACCTCCGCGGGATCGACGAAAGCCTGCGTGATGCAGGCTTGACGCAGGCTTGACGGAGAGTTGATGGAGCAAAGCGTGCTGATAACGTGTTCCGCAACTCCGCCGGCGAGTCCGGTCCGAGGTTGCGGAGCGAGGACGAGCGTCGTAGGCGAAGTAGTCGAACGCGAAAGTAAAAGACACAGAGAAATATGGAGGAGACCAGCTTTATTAATCAATGATCAGGTGTTACAATGATTGCTCCTCGTTGCTTTATATAGGGACTAGGGGGTCAAGGGATAAGTACCCACTTAGCATAAAGTGGGGAAAACGAAAGGGGCTAGCCTGTGCGATAGGCACGAGGCCGCCGCCACCCCCTCGGTGGCCCCGGTTCCCAATAGTGTGTACCCTACGATTCGAGTGTAAAAGTGACGGCCGGCTTACACAGCAATGGTTGTGCTTGTGCAGACTAAAATGACATGTATCGATCAGTGGCAAAATGGCGAAATGACTGATGGTATATATGTAGTCAATTTTTTTAAAGAAACCCCACCCAAAACTGTTCGTACAATCATTCGTTACAGCTCTTGTCACGCAGGGTAGAACACTATTAATAAGAATACCATCAGATCTATTTATAAAACTAAATTTTGCAATCTCATTCGCCACCATATTCGCCTTCCTGTTAATCTTGGTGATTTTTAAAGTATTCATCATCTTGGAGACACTTAGAGCTTCCTTTTTTAAGTCAACAAGGTTTGACCTGTCCAGGTTATCATTTGCAAAAAATGAGGCCACAAAAGAGCAGTCAATTTTCAAAATAATGGGCTTGTGAAGAGTGATACCAGTGTAAAGGCATGAGATAACTGCTCGAAGTTCTGCTTCCTCATCACTAAGACAAGTACCAATATAATCCCAAGAAGAAATAAGAACTTAAGCAGAATGATTTCTAACAACCACCCCAACGCTCGCAGTGCTAATGGCCTCCACAAAACTTGCATCAACATTAATCTTGAGGAATTCCAAGGTGGGAGGCAGCCATGGAACACAAACCCTCTCCACATTACTAATGGTTGGTGTGAATATGGTCTCAGTTGTAGTTTGTCGATCACTGATTTGATCATTTTTTTCTCCTTTTTTCTCGCCCGCACATAGCTTTTGGTCTTATGACTTTGCTAGTTGCGGGTATGTTTCCACGTGAGTGTGTTGGGTTGACTGTGTGCATTCTAGTTATGAAGAGGCCGGGTGTGTGCTCATTGTGATATCTATCCTCTTGATGCTCCATTTCGAGCCAATAAAGTCCACCCTTTGTCGAAAAAATTACTAATGGGTTGTAAACCATCAATCTCACCCTTACCTCTACCTTCATTTTTGCATGACAAGATGAGAACGATGCCTAGTAATTTTCAATAAAACTCACTGAGGCCGAGATAGATTCCTTTTCTTTACCAAAAATCAAGTCATGTCTCAAATGCCAAGCTCTCCAGAACATGAAAATTATTTGCTCACGCATAGGTGAACTTAACTGGTCCAATAAAATAAGTAACTAGTCCGGCCCCGAGCAGTTTAAAATATCTTCATCCGGCAAGTTCCACACCTCCCTCAAACACATACAAAACGCACGTACCTTGGGACAACATACCAAAGTTTAAAATATATGCATTCAATTTAGTCTTGGGCATGCATGGTCAGAGGCTCAGGGCATCTCTGCCCCAAACAGGCCCCAGAGCGCCTTTTTACCGCCAAGACAGAAAAAATCATCTAGCCGTGACCCCAGATCCTCGTTTTTCATCGCTTTGGGCCAAAATTACAACCGGCGAACCCAAGCAAAACCGAGCCCGCCGGGGGGCGTATGGGGGCACTGGCTGAAGCGAAAGGCACGTGGACCCTCACTGTCAGTGATACCGACCGATTTCCCATCATTTTCCCCCTTTCCCTTCATTTTCTCCCTACCGACCCCTTTCTCCCCTGCAGCTCTGGCCATTCTCCCCAGATCCGCCCGCCATGCCACCGAAGAAGTATGCACCCCTCGCCTAGCCACCGATTTCACCCAGCCAAAGCAGAGGAAGCCGAGGGCGCCGATGCCAACGCCCCAGGCTTGACGAATGCCAAGTGGAAGGCCGACGTTGATAGTCGGGCGGTGGTCACCAACGATCGGCGGAATAGGCTCAACATGAAGAAGGCCAGGGATGCATCTGTGGAGCAGGAGGAGAAGTCTAGCATGGGCATGGCAAACGAGTGCCAGCTCCTTGCTCAATAGGTCGACCAGTACTCACAAGGCGCATGGGGTAGTCAGCAGAGCGTCGCGTCGCTGACCATCTTCTCGCTGTCGGTGTGGGGGTACGCTCCCTCGCCTGACTACACCGACGGCAACACACTTGGCGGCTTCAACCCGAACATCACCTTCGAGCATGGTTCTGCGCCTCCCCCCCCCGCCTTCAACCCCGACCCGGGCACGCCCTCCCCCACATTCACCGACGGCCTTATCACCCAGTACGGCTACTTACCACATACTCAGGCTCGCCTGCTTTGCGCCATGGACTCCTACCCTTCGCACCTGGCTCAGCATCACAGTTCAGCAGCACTGACGCAGACATGGGCGAGATCATAATGAACTGCTCAGTCGCTGCCACTTCGTGCCCCGGGTTCCACACACAAGATGAAATGCTGGACACCGCCATTGACATGGAGGACGTCGAGCATGACGATGCCGAGGAGGAGGTGGAAGAGGAAGAACCGACGGAGCCAGTGGCCAAAGGGAGAAAAAAGAAGCGACCGTCCAACGCCAGGGCGAGGGTGCCTTGCATTAAGTGGACGCAGAAGGAAGACGAGTGCCTCGCCGAAGCATGGAAGGCTGTCAGCATTGACCCAATCACCGGCACGAATTAGAACACCAACACCTACTGGAGAAGGGTCAAGATGGTGTTTGATGACCCACAAGTATACGGGATCTATCATAGTCCTTTCGATAAGTAAGAGTGTCGAACCCAACAAGGAGCAGAAGGAAATGACAAGCGGTTTTCAGTAAGGTATTCTCTGCAAGTACTGAAATTGTAGGTAACATATAGTTTTGTGATAAGATAATTTGTAACGGGTAACAAGCAATGAAAGTAAATAAGGTGCAGCAATATGGCCCAATCCTTTTTGTAGAAAAGGACAAGCCCGAACAATTTCTTATAATGAGAAAAGCGCTCCCGAGGACACATGGGAATTATCGTCAAGCTAGTTTTCATCACACTCATATGATTCACGTTCGTTACTTTGATAATTTGATATGTGGGTGGACCGGTGCTTGTGTACTGCCCTTTCTTGGACAAGATCCCACTTATGATTAACCGCTATTGCAAGCATCCGCAACTACGAAAGAAGTATTAAGGTAAACCTAACCATAGCATGAAACATGTGGATACAAAACAGCCCCTTACGAAGCAACGCATAAACTAGGGTTTAAGCTTCTGTCACTCTAGAACCCATCATCTACTTATTACTTCCCAATGCCTTCCTCTAGGCCCAAATATGGTGAAGTGTCATGTAGTCGACGTTCACATAACACCACTAGAGGAGAGACAACATACATCTCATTAAAATATCGAACGAATACCAAATTCACATGACTACTAATAGCAAGACTTCTCCCATGTCATCAGGAACAAACGTAACTACTCACAAAGCATATTCATGTTCATAATCAAAGGGGTATTAATATGCATTAAGGATCTGAACATATGATCTTCCACCAAATAAACCAACTAGCATCAACTACAAGGAGTAATCAACACTACTAGCAACCCACATGTACCAATCTGAGGTTTGGATACAAAGATTGGATACAAGAGATGAACTAGGGTTTGAGAGGAGATGGTGCTGGTGAAGATGTTGATGGAGATTGACCCTGTCCCGATGAGAGGATCGTTGGTGATGACGATGGTGATGATTTCCCTCTCCCGGAGGGAAGTTTCCCCGGCAGAACAGCTCCGCCAGAGCCCTAGATTGGTTCCGCCTCGTGGCGGCGGAGTTTTGTCCCGTGAGCTTGCTTATGATTTTTTCC
Source organism: Triticum dicoccoides (assembly GCF_002162155.2). Lineage (NCBI taxonomy): Eukaryota > Viridiplantae > Streptophyta > Magnoliopsida > Poales > Poaceae > Triticum > Triticum dicoccoides. Next base: position 732,388,742 of record NC_041383.1, on the reverse strand, counting down.
AGGGTAGAAGACTTCATATAGCAGAAGATGGGCACTGGAAGGCCACTAGGGGGCCCACGAGGCAGGGGGGCACGCCCAGTAGGGGTGGGCGCCCCCCCACCCTCGTGGCCAGGGTGTAGGCCCCCTCTTGTACTTCTTCCGCTCAATAATTATCATTAATTCCAAAAATGAATTTCAAGAGTTTCAGGACTTTTGGAGCTGTGCATAATAGGTCTCCAATATTTGCTCCTTTTCTAGCCCAAAATCCCAGTTGCCGACATTCTCCCTCTTAATGATAAACCTTGTAAAATAAGAGAGAATAGCCATAAGTATTGTGACATAACGTGTAATAACATACCATAATGAAATAAATATTGATATAAAAGCATGATGCAAAATGGACGTATCAACTCCCCCAAGCTTAGACCTCGCTTGTCCTCAAGCAGAAGCCGATATCGAAAAATATGTCCTCATGTTTAGAGATAAAGGTGTCGATAAAAATAAAATACGGACATGAGGGCATCATGATCATTCTTATAACAACAAAATATATAGATTTTGTCATATGATTTCTTATGCTCAAGTAACAATCTATTCGCAATGTCAAGTATGGTACAAAAACTTCATTGAGAATTAACAAACTATAATCTCAGTCATTGAAGCAATTGCAATTTATCAGAACATGGGAAAGAGTCAATAATAGAGCTTTTCAGCAAGTCCACATACTCAACTATCATTTAGTCTTCTACAATTGCTAACACTCACGCAATACTTATGGTTCTGCAGTTTTAATCGGACACAGAGAAAGATAGGGGCTTATAGTGTTGCCTCCCAATGTTTTACCTCAAGGGTAATGTCAACAATAATAGTTCATGCTAACTTACATCCAATTGGATATATATATCAGGATCTTCCCAACACGAGGTGCTTGCCAAAGGAGAAAATGAAAAAGGGAAAGGTGATGATCACCTTGACTCTTGCAATAAGTATAAGACATAAAGTAAAAGATAGGCCCTTCGCAGAGGGAAGCAGAGGTTGTCATGTGCTTTTTGGTTGGATGCACAAAATCTTAATGCAAAAGAACGTCACCTTATATTGCCACTTGTGATATGAACCTTTATTATGCAGTCCGTCGCTTTTATTACTTCCATATCACACGATCGTATAAATCTTATTTTCTCCGCACTAATAAGTCATACATATTTAGAACAATTTTTATTGCTTGCAACATGACAACTTACTTGAAGGATCTTACTCAATAAATGGGTAGGTATGGTGGACTCTCATGGCAAAACTGGGTTTAAGGATATTTGGAAGCACAAGTAGTATTTCTACTTGGTGCAAGGAATTTGGCTAGCATGAGGGGGAAAGGCAAGCTCAACATGTTTGAATGATCCATACAATATACTTTAACTGAGATGTGAGAAAACATAAACCATTATGTTGTCTTCCTTGTCCAACATCAACTCTTTAGCATTTCATACTTTAATGAGTGCTCACAATCATAAAAGATGTCCAAGATAGTGTATTTATATGTGAAAACCTCTCTTTCTTTATTACTTCCTATTAATTGCAACGATAACCAAAACTATGTTTGCCAACTCTCGACAAGTTTTATGCCTCATACTCTTTATATGTGAAGTCATTACTATCCACAAGATTGATATGAACTCTTTTATTCTTTTTATTCTTTCATGCACTCAAGATCATGCCAAGATAGAAAAGCCCTTGACTCAACACTAATTTTTATTATATAGCTCACGGACTCGATTACATAGAGGGGTCACAAATCAAAACTCGAAACTAATTCATACCAAAACTTTATTCTACTAGATCAATATATTACCAAAAGGATCAAACTAAGTAAAACGATAAAGATAGGAGTGTGATGGAGATACGATACTGGGGCAACCCCCAAGCTTGGCAGTTGCCAAGGGGAGTGCCCATACCATGTGATTATGTCTCCTTCTTCAGAGTTGGTGTTGCGATCTTCTTGGCGATGATGCCCCTCAGGATATGATTCTCCTCCTCGAGCTTATTGACTTGTTGCTTGAGGTCCATATTTTCCTTGCGGAGCTTGCCTGTGACGGCTAAAGCTCCTTTTACCCAAGGGTGTTGCATAGCTTCTGGAGAACAAGTGACACTCTTTTTCATATTTTCATAAGAAAGAAATTTAACATTGGAAAGGATGATCTAATTTGGAATAGCTGAGCTCTGTAGTTCCACCATCATGAATCCCGCTTGGAAGCGAGAGGTAACTTCTTGATCCTCCTCAGTGGCATCTATCCTTTTCAAGTCTGCCTCCATCTCATCCTCCGTTGATGGCCCAAAGTGATAAGCATCGTTGTTTGCTCCTGGACCTGGCGTCGGGTGGGACACCTGACTCTCCCCGACTAACTCTTGAGAAGACATCTTACTCTAAATCTGTAACAGAAATAGCTCGAAACAAATACAGAAGATTTTTGCGTGATACAGTGGTCAAAACCTTTGGGAGATTATATAATGAATTTTTACCAACCAAAAGAAGTATCATGTACAAAAACGGAGTCCTGAGAGCACACGAGGTGCCCACAAGGCAGGGGGCGCTCCCAGTATAGGTGGGCGCACCCTCCACCCTCGTGGACGCCTCGTGTCCTTCCCGGACTACTTCTTATTTTTCTATTTTCTTAAATATTCCAAAACGGAGAAAAATTGCCATTAGAACTGTTTTGGAGTCGGTTTACTTACCGTACCACATACCTATTCCTCTTCAGAGTCTGAAACGTTCTGGAAAGTGTCCCTTATGTATTCCTCCGGGGTTACCATTTCAATAATATTAGTTTTAACATTTATTGGGTTACCTGAGATGCAATGTTTGATTCTTTGACAGTTCACCATTGTCGGACTTGTGCCTTCGAAGTTGTTGATTTTTATGGCACCGGAACGATAGACCTCCTCGATGATGTAAGGGACTTCCCATTTAGAGAGAAGTTTTCCTACAAAAAAAATCTTAAATGAGAGTTGAATAGCAACACATAATCACCTACGTTAAATTCACGCTTTTGTATTCTTTTGTCATGCCATCTTTTAACTTTTTCTTTAAACAGCTTGGCATTCTCATAGGCTTGGGTTCTCCATTCATCAAGTGAGCTAATGTCAAATAACCTCTTCTCACCGGCAAGTTTGAAATCATAATTGAGCTCTTTAATGGCCCAATATGCCTTATGTTCAAGTTCAAGAGGTAAGTGACAAGCTTTCCCATAAACCATTTTATACGGAGACATACCCATAGGATTCTTATATGCAGTTCTATAGGCCCATAATGCATCATCAAGTTTCTTGGACCAATTCTTTCTAGATCTATTAACAGTCTTTTGCAAAATTAATTTGAGCTCTCTATTGCTCAATTCTACTTGACCACTAGACTGTGGGTGTCGTGGAAATATCACGTCAGATGTTCTAACGGAAGACTTAGTCATGGAGCCATCGCAACGCGATTAGCTTGAAGGGGTTAAACCGGACAAGGGACACGAGTGTTTTATACTAGTTCGGCCCCTTACGATGAAGGTAAAAGCCCACGTCTAGTAGTGATATGATTACTTGGGTTTCGATGACCAGGGAGCGAATACGCTTTGCCTGACTCTCGAGTTGTTGTTTCTTGTCCCTGAACCGCCGCCGGGTCGTCCCTTTATATCCACAGGTCGACGCCCGACCGGTTTACAAAGTCCCGAGGCCGGCTCATACAAGTGTCCGGCTTGGTCTCTCCCTTTCCTTAAGTTACAATAAAGTTGTACAACTATGGCGGTTTACAACTATGGGCCCTAATCCTCCTTTGGGCTTTGGGCCTCTAAGCTTTATCAGTAAAGCGCCATCTTCTTTGCCTTCGAGCGCTTCAATATAGACGAGCGTGAACCGGCCCCTCCTGGGCGGTTTACACTCAGTAGTTATATCCTCAACATTAGGCCCCAGATTGATTTGAACCTGTTCATGTCAATCTTCAATACTTAGAAAAATTCTATTAACATCTTCTTTCAATCCTCGTAAACCGCCATGATGTCTTCTCCCTGTAATACTTTCGTAAACCGCCATGACGTCATCTTCTGAAATTGCAATAAATCGTCATGATGTCATCTCTGTATAAAAGGGTTACAAAGATTCCCTTCATTAATTATCTTTTGAAGATCGAGGCGGCAGTTGTGCCCCATTTTACCGCTTTGGGCTCCTCGATTCTCGCGCTTGCCTTCTTTATCTATTCGGCTTATAAATAAGCTCATGGTCCTTCCCTTTTCCCCTTCCACACTTCTTCTTCTTACTCTCAACATGCAAGCCCGATAGCTCCGCCGCCACCGTCGACCTTGAAGCTCTGCATCATCCCTGGCCGCTGCATCAACCTGAACGCACCAGAGATCCGCGGTTCTCCTCCGCTGCTCCTGTGAATACGGTAAGACTTCTCCCCTCAACCCTAGATCTGCATTAGGGTTTCGGAGTTCATATGTGTTCCTCAGTGTTCATCGTTGTTTTTACCGCTTCCTCTTACTGTCTCGTTGAATCCAGACCAACTTAGCCTTTTCCTTATGTGGACGAAGCTATAATCTTGTTTAGCCTCACCGTAGTATCTTTAGAACCACGAGCAGGTCCCATCTGGATCCTATTTATTCTGCTGTCGCCATTTTAGGGTTCAGAAAAATTTTCTTTACTAGGCCGTGGTAGATCCAAAATTATAATGCCATCTTGTGAAACCTGTTTCTTCAGCACTTAATGAATTTCATCTCTGCTTCTTCCACTATAGGCGGTTTAACTTTGTAGAAAATCATAATCCGCCAGGTGCCATTAGCCCTCATTTTAAACCGCCAACCTGACTTGAGCATCAATATCTGGTTCAACGTGCATATATGCTCTGATTAAATCCCCCGGTTTAACACCAGTTTATGCATATCAATTTTGAACTGTGAACCGGTATTTGAGCTTCCTTTATAGCTTGTCATAAAAAATTGCCAAACAATTTGCTTCTTGCAATTGGGTTCCTTCCCGGATCAAAGAAGAGCGGCTTAATGGGTATGTTCTGACCGGCGCTTTAGCCAAGAAGGAGGTCATTCATTGGCGAGTCCCTGGCCTTGAGTGCCCTCCTGAACCTCAAGATGGAGAAGTGGTTGTATTTATGCAGCATCTAAACCGGGGATTTAGCCCTCCCAGATCAAAGTTTTTCCGGGATGTGCTTGCCAACTTCCAGCTCCACCCTCAAGATATTGGACCAAATTTCGTGTCCAATCTTTGCAATTTCCAAGTGTTTTGCAAAGTTTATCTTCAAGAAGAACCAACTGTTGAACTCTTCAGGGACTTCTTCCACTTGAACCGCCACACTGAATTTTCTGACGGCCCCAATACTGAACTTGGTGGAGTATCAATTCAGAAAAGGAAAGAAGTCGATTTTCCTCATGCCAAACATCACAGCCACCCCAAGGATTGGAATCAAACATGGTTCTACTATCAGAACACCGCTCCTGCTGATGAAAACCCTCTGCCGGTTTACCGTGCTCATCGTCTCAGCAATGGTCACCCACTGCCTCAGCGGCTCACTACCAAAGAACGAGAAACCTATGCACCACAACTTGGTAAACTCCGGGCTTTCCTTGCAAACGGTTTAACTGGCATTGATCTTATCCGTTGCTGGGTTTCATGGGATATCCTGCCCTTAAGCCTCCACCCCGGATTAATGCATGAATACATCGGGGATGTCAAAGATCCTCAACAACATACCGAAATACCAATGATTGATGATGAGGTTATTGAGTCCGTGAAGAAGATGCTGGATGAACCGATCGCTGAATGCAGGAAAAGCGGGCTATGTCCCTTTTATGCCAAGAACAAACCACCAGTCGTAAGAATCTTACCCTTCTGTTTTTAATCCGTCTTCAGGCCAAAGATCCTATCTGGAAAAGAGAAACTCAAGACAAACCAGCAAAGGCTCAAGACAAACCGGCGAGAGCTCTTCATGCCAAGAGCAAGGCCACAAAGAAGCGAGCCAAAAAGAAAACCGCCGAGTCCTTTGATCCACCCAAAGATGTCAATGATTCGGAACAAGAGGTAGAACTTGACTCCCTTGATTCATTTTTCGTGCACCTTATTCACAATGACTATTTTCAGGATGATGCGGAAGCCAGCCGTGTTGACCATGTAGAGGTAATTTCCCTTTCCTCCGATTCAGACCATGTGCCGGTTCAAAAACTTCGCCGTGCAGTTCGGAAAGTAAAACCCTCACATCCTCTTGCTCATTTGGATCCACAATTTTCTTTGAAGACACAGCAACATGAAGGTCGTCGCACAACCCGGCACAGTGGCCAACAAGACACTTCCTCCGGTTTACCAGACACCCGAAACCGGAAGCGTCGTCCAGAGGTCTCTTGCTCTTCTAATAAATCTTATCCATTGGCGGGTTGCTTCCGATACCCACTTAATCCGTTTGATTCGAATTATCAGGTGACTTCCAACTCTTCATATCGCGACTCATTAACTACTCAAATGCCTCCCCTCAAGACCGTCCCTGGGTAAGTACACTATCTTTTAGCTTTGCCTTCTTACGCCGGTTTACCATATTAGCCTCTGTTTGATATTGCAGCGCCAAAGCCCGACTGAGCAAGAAAGCAAAGACCAATGCCCCCACTGATGAGGTTGAATCGGAGAGGACTTTAGAAGGTGCTGGTGGAGATGCTGACATTGTTATGGATGACCCTGTCCTGCAAGGTCAGAATACTGATGTTGATCCGCTGGAAGCTGACCCGGCTAACCCTCATGTTGATCTATCAAGCCCGCATGCCAATCCTCCAAGTCCAACTGCTGATCCGCCTAGCCCGGCCAGAGCCTTAGATAAACCGGCGAGCCCAAATACAGCAACTGATGATGTTGTGATTACTGTGTTTGGCCACACTTCTCCTGGCAACCCTGTCGCTTTGTCCAAGCATAGTGCCAAGGTGGAAGCTGCTGCTGTGGAGAAAGGCAAATGGAAGACTGATTTGACAAGCTATGCTCATCTCAGTGCTCAAGAACTCCATTTTGGATTTCTAAACCGCCTGTACACAAGCCGTGACTATGAGGCCGGTTTAGTCAACATGATGAAGGAGAGCTATGAGGTAACTCCAAACACTAATTTTTCTTGTACTGTATATTAACTCCATTGTAGCCCCCAAGGGCCGGTTTGTCTCTTCAAGATGAACCGGGACTTTGAGATAAAAAATACTTCAACTGTGTAGCCCCCAAGGGCCGATTTATCTTGTCAAGATGAACCGAGACTTTATGTTCAAAACTTTGTCCTTTTTGAATTTCTTTGCTTTTGATTTTCTGATCAAATACACATTAGCCCCCAAGTGCCAAGATTAATACTTGTATTGAGCCTTGGGACTTTAAATAACAGCTAGAAAAGAAGCAATCCGCATTAGCCCCCAAGTGCCAAGTGTATAACTAGTTATATGCTTGGGACTTTGAGAAAAAAATATTAACATCCTCATCATCTGTCTTTTGCAGGATGACATAAGCAACAAAGATTCCCAAATTGCCGATCTTCAAGAGAATATCAAGTCCCAGCAAGCAGAAACCTCCAAAGCCACAGATGAACTGAAGGGCGCTTTAACTGCCATCGAGCAATTAAAGGGCGATTTCAAAAATGAACGGGCGGTTTGGCAAACCGAGAAAGCTGCTTTGTTAAAGCGGGCTGAAGATGTCGAATAATCTCTTACACCGGCGGCGGAAGAACTATCTGGGTTAAAGCGTCAAGTCAATGCTATGACTTCTGCAATATTTGGTAAGTGCACGTTGTAAGAACCTTGCTGAAACATCAGTGAAATTGCCGGTTTGACAACAAATTCTTGAACCGTTGCAGGTGGTCGTGTTGCTCATCTGGGCCCAAATATGCGGATCAAGTTGAAAGATGCTTACACGTTGATAGAACAACTGTATACCGGCGCTCAACAAGTCATCTATGCATCCTCATACAACAAACCGGCACCCATCTTGATCAAGGATACACTGGCCAAATTATCTATGACCCTGACCCAGATGGAAGAGGTAAAGCGGTCTGCTGCAAGAGCTGGCACTTTAACAACCCTAACTCGGGCCAAAGCATGGATTGTTGATCTTGATCCGGCAGATATAGCAAAGGGCTATCCTGGTCAACAAGAGGATGGATCAGACTTTGATAATGAAGCCCTCAAAGCTTTGACAAAGGAGATGCGTCCACTGGCAAGCCAATTGGCTGAGGAGGTTGACTTGTCTGTCTATCGGTCTAGCTACGATGCAGACAAAAAACGGGTTGATGCAGCTGTGAAAGAAGCACAAAATCTAAGCCCTCCAATCCGTAAGCACACCTATGCCCCTGATGTTGAACCGTACAACCTTATAAGCAACGAAGCTGTCTTTCAAGCCTTAACCAGGATTGATTGGACCACCCTTGACTTCCAGCCACTGGGTGAGGAGGAGGAGGAGGTTGAACCGACACCAGAAGATCCATCAACCTCACGTCAACCGGGTGATGATGCGTAATCCAGCAACCGGCTTAATTTCCACAGACTGTGCTCTGTGCAACAAACAATCAGTATGGGCATCCAAACGCCTTGTAATAGGCTAGTTGAAATATTGTGTTCTGCTGCCATCGTGCACTGCTACATGACATTGTGTGATCCGCCATGATTATTGCTATGCTTGCTTATATACTTTGAGGATTTCATGCTATCCTTACGTCTGCATAAGAAAAATTGTCATGGCGGTTTACCGACGGACGGGTCATAATGCCCAATATAAGGCCTGGTTGATAACCAAGGCTGAAAAATATTCAAATATGAAATAGATCATACATGCGATATTAAATCACATTGTTGGCTTACCAACTTGAGTTTAGTAAGGGTGAAAAACCCAAATCTTGAGTGTTGATAACTCCCACCATGTAATGCTGGTGTAGAATAAGTCATACCGGGTTGTGATAAACACCGGATGATCATTCTGGAGACATGTAGTCAAAGACAGACCGGGTTATGCAGCACCGGTTTAACAAAGAATGTGGTCTGACAACTTGTAGTTGAAAGCCAAGCCTGGTTAACAAACACCAGGTTATTATGAGGACTTATTGTCATGTCGGGTCAATAGACACCGGTTTAACATAAAATTTTATCAAAGTACAAATCTTGAGAAAGGCAAATAAAAACCGTGTAGTCGAGGCTTTTCAAGGGCTGTCAGGCCCAAATTCGAGGCTTTTCATGGGCTGCCAGGCCGCTGAGTTAAACCGTTTTGCAAAGCCTTTCAAGATGGGCCTCCAACTAACCAATCGTCATTTGAACTTTGACAAGTTCAGGGTCTGTATAAGATTGACTTGTCAAATGTTCGACGGGTCATGCCAGGATTACCTGGATAGGAGTGGCTTACTTGATGAAGGCAGGTTAACCCGGGGTTTTAGGTGAATACACCAGGCTTCCAAGCTGTGCTTGATAGCATATTACAAGGGTCCTTTCAAACTCTTTGTTGCGTTGCACAAAAGAGCCCCCAAGTAACTTTGTGAGCTGTGCTCAATGGGTGCCTATGTTTGAGCTGTGCATAGCAAACAAAGTCTCTTTGGCCCTTTGGGTGTGAAGCTCCCAAGTTGTATTGTGGCGTGATAGCTGGTTTAATAGGTAGAACTCCGCTTTATCAGCTGAAGCCCCCATGTAATCAGAAGATATTGGAACAAACAGCAGAGACCCTGCTTATAGCAAGGATGTCGGTTTATTATATTGATCATAATATATACATTGTCAAAATATGTACATAAGAAGAGCCTATGGCTCAGGTGTAATAAGGCCGAAGGAGAGCTATGTTCCATGGCTGTCGGGTCTCCTCCATAGATTTGCGTGAGTCTGTGTGCTCTCGAAAATCAATGAGGTAGTATGATCCATTGTGCAGATTCTTGCTGACCACAAAGGGCCCTTCCCAAGGTGGGGATAACTTGTGCATATTGGTCTGATCCTGGATGAGTCGGAGCACTAAATCGCCTTCTTGAAAGGTTCTTGTTTTAACCCGGCGACTGTGATAACGCCGTAGGTCTTGCTGATAAACCGCCAAACGAGCCAGCGCCATGTCTAGTTTTTCATCTAATAGGTCCAGTGCTTCTTGCCGTGCTTGCTCATTGTCCGCTACAACATAATTGGCAACCCGGGGCGAGTCATGACGAATATGACTTGGGAGGACTGCCTCTGCCCCGTAAACCATGAAGAAAGATGTATAGCCCATAGACCGGTTTGGGGTGGTGTTTATGCTCCATAACACAGATGGTAATTCTTCCACCCAACAACCCGACGTCCTTTTAAAAGGAACGATAAGCCGGGGCTTGATACCCTTTAAGATTTCCTGATTTGCTCTCTCAGCTTGTCCATTAGACTGAGGGTGTGCCACTTATGACACATCAAGCCGGATATGCTCTTTTTGACATAAGTCCTCCATCTCTCCTTTAGACAGGTTCATGCCATTATCTGTGATGATGCTGTGTGGAAAGCCAAAGCGGAAGATTACCTTCTTGAGGAATTGAACCGCCGTGGCTGCGTCACATTTTCTTACTGGCTCCGCTTCAACCCACTTAGTAAATTTGTCAACCGCCACCAACATGTGGGTCTTCTTATCTTTGGACCGCTTAAAAGGACCCACCATATCAATCCCCCAAGTAGCAAATGGCCAAGTTATTGGAATCATGCATAACTCTTGAGCCGGAACATGAGCTCGGCGTGAAAACTACTGACAAGCGTCGCACCGCTTTACCAGGTTCTCAACATCAGCATGAGTCATTAACCAAAAGAATCCATGACGAAAAGCTTTAGCAACCAGGGATTTTGAACCGGCATGGTTGAGGCAGTCCTGGATAAGGGGGTATCCGGACAGCCAAACTATATACATCGTCCGGACTATAGAAGCGTCAAGATATAAGACTCAAGACTTCGGCTCGTGTCCGGATGGCACTCTCCTTTGCGTGGAAGACAATCTTGGCGATCCGGATATTATGTTTCCTTCCTTGTAACTGACTCCATGTAAACCCTAGCTCTCCGGTGTCTATATAAACTGGAGAGGATGGTCCTTAGAAGGCCGATCACATTTACAATCATACCATCATAGGCTAGCTCTTAGGGTTTAGCCTCTACGATCTCGTGGTAGATCTACTCTTGTATTACACATACCTTCAATATTAATCAAGCAGGAAGTAGGGTTTTACCTCCATAGAGAGGGACCGAACCTGGGTAAACATTGTGTCCCTTGCTTCCTGTTACCATCAGCCTAAGACGCACAGATCGGGACCCCCTACCCGAGATCCGCCGGTTTTGACACCATTATTGGTGCTGTCATTGAGAGTTCCTCTGTGTCATCGCTTCGAGGCTTGATGGCGTCTTCGATCGTCAACAACGCGATCCAGGGTGAGACTTTTCTCCCCGGACAGATCTTTGTGTTCGGCGGCTTCGCACTGCAGGCCAACTCGCTTGGCCAGTTGGAGCAGATTGACAGCTTCGCCCCTGGCCACCAGATCAGGTTCAGAAACTTGAACTGCACGACAGATATCCGCGGAGACTTGATCTTCGACGGGCTCGGGCCTGCGCCAGGAGCGCCGGACAGCCACGACGAGCACGACCTAGACCTGCTATCGGACAGTGCTCGGGACATCATCCCCGAAGCAGCCCCGGATCTAAATCTAGGGCAGGTTGCGTTGCCTATGGATGGAGGGCTGGACCCCGCCCCGCAGGCCGCACACTTATCAGCGGTGGAGCCGAACATGGGTCCCACCTCTGTGGATCCCTATAACCCTGGGCCCCTGAACTCATATCCGGCTATTGGTCCTGGTCCGCTCACTCTCGAGCCAGCCGAGCCAGGATGGGCTCCGGTAATGGAGTTTACTGCTGCGAACATCTTTCAACACTTGCCCTTCAGTGACATGCTGAGCTCATTGAAGTCTCTCTCTTTGTCAGGAGGCTCTGGGCCGAACTATGTCCGGCCTGAGTGGGAAGCAGGCGACGAAGGAATTCGCTGCCCACCCACCACCCACTTTGTCGCCACGATCGATGATTTAACCGACGTACTCGACTTTGACTTTGAAGACATCGACGGTATGGACGACGATGCAGGAGACATACAGGGGCCACCGCTCACAGGGTAGTGGACAGCCACCTCTTCATATGATATATATGGTGGACACTCCGAAAGAAACCAATGGCGATGAGGCAACGGAGGATAACCCCTCCAAGAAGAAAGCAAAGCATGGGCGTCGCCATCGCCGCTCCAAGCCCCGCCAAGGCAATACCGGCACCAGAGACGATAACAATACGGACGGTGCCGACGACGAATACAACCCTGAACAGCCCGCCTTCGAGCAGGCGGAACAGGAAGACGGGCATGATAGCCCAGATGAACAGGCAACGGACAGGTATCCGGAGGAAGACAACTACATGCCCCTCTCCGAAGACGAGATTAGCCTCGGGGACGACGAGTTCGACGTACCCGAAGACCCCGCAGAGCAGGAGTGCTTCAAGCGCCGGCTTATTGCCACTGCGAGAAGCCTAAAGAAAAAGCAGCAGCAACTCCAAGCTGATCAAGATCTGCTCGCAGACAGATGGACAGAAGTCCTGGCAGCCGAGGAATATGGACTCGAGCACCCCACGACTGACCGACCACCTCGAGGTCGGGACAAAACGGCATATCAGCTGAAATACCAGCATGTACCCCCGTGCCGATTTACAACGGCCCGGGGCAATACTCAGGACCTGCGCGATAAACTGGATAACACCGCAGGACAACCAAGATCGATCTACGGATCACGGGGGCGCACCGGAGCACATGATGATAACCGTCATACCGGATACACTAACAGCAAATCCGACCGGGCCGAATACAACCAGTCAGACATAGACATACTGCGCCGTGACATAGCCCGACATAGAGGCGCCGCACACCCCCTCTGCTTCACTGATGAAGTAATGGATCATGAATTCCCAGAAGGGTTTAAACCCGTAAACATCGAATCATACGATGGCACCACAGACCCCGCGGTATGGATTGAGGATTTCCTTCTCCACATTCACATGGCCCGCGGAGATGATCTACATGCCATCAAGTATCTTCCCCTTAAGCTCAAAGGACCTACCCGGCACTGGCTAAATAGCCTGCTGGCAAATTCCATTGGCAGTAGGGAAAATCTGGAAGATGCATTTCTTGACAACTTCCAGGGCACATATTGCGACCTCTGGATGCCGATGACTTGAGCCACATTACTCAACAGCCCGGAGAATCAGCTAGGAAATTTTGGACCCGGTTCCTAACTAAAAAGAACCAAATAGTCGACTGTCCGGACGCCGAAGCCCTGGCGGCTTTCAAGCATAATATCCGTGACGAGTGGCTCGCCAGACACCTCGGCCATGAGAAACACAAGTCCATGGCAGCTCTTACGACACTAATGACCCACTTTTGCGCGAGCGAGGACAGCTAGTTGGCTCGCAGTAGCACTACACTCTAGAACTTCAGATGTCCGGGACAACAACGGCAAGCCACGGCGCAACAGACACAAGCGACTGAACAATGGCGACAACACCGAGGATACGATGGTCAATGCCGGATTCAGCAGATCCAAATCCGGCCAGCGGAAGAAGCCATTCAAGCATAGCAATCAAGGACCGTCCAGTCTGGATCGTATACTGGAGCACTCGTGCCAAATTCATGGCACCCCGGACAAGCCAGCCAACCACACCAACAGAGACTGCTGTGTATTCAAACAGGCCGGCAAAATAAACGCTGAAAACAAGGACAAGGGGCTGCACAGCGACGATGACGATGAGCCCCGGCATCCGAACATGGGGGGCAAAAGAAATTTACCCCCAGGTGAAAATGGTCAACATGTTCTATGCCACACACATCCCCAAGCGGGAACTAAAGCGAGCACTACGGGACGTATATGCGATGGAGCCAGTTGTCCCCAAATTCAACCCATGGTCAACTTGTCCGATCACCTTTGATCGTAGGGATCACCCTACTAGCATCCGTCACGGCGGCTCAGCCGCATTGGTTTTAGACCCAATTATAGACGGATTTCACCTCACAAGAGTCCTTATGGACGGAGGCAGCAGCCTGAATCTGCTTTATCAGGACATAGTGCACAAAATGGGCGATCCTTCAAGGATTAAGCCCACCAAAACTACCTTTAAGGGTGTCATTCCTGGAGTAGAGGCCCGCTGTACGGCTCTATAATATTGGAAGTGGTCTTCGGATCTCCGGATAACTTCCGAAGCGAAGAGCTAATCTTCGATATCGTCCCTTTCCGTAGTGGTTACCATGCACTGCTCGGGCGAACCGCACTTGCTAGATTCAATGCGGTACCGCACTATGCATACCTCAAGCTCAAGATGCCAGGCCCGCGCGGGGTCATAACAGTCAACGGGAATATGGACCGCTCTCTCCATACAGAGGAACACACTGCGGCCCTTGCGGCCGAAGTACAATGCGGCCTCCTCCGGCAAACCACCAATCCGGCGACGACAACCTCAAGCTCCGTCAAGCGAGGGCAGAACACCCCGCAACAGGATCAGTAGGCACGTCAAGAGCATGACTAGCAGTCCGGCCTCCGCCCAAGTCCCACCCAAGCAGCATTCGTGCCACGCATACACAATTACGCACTCAAAATACCATGGGCACAGGCAGAGGCGTATCAGTGGCCCAGTCAACAGTACGGTATTGCTTCGTAACCTTTCCTTTTACCCTTAAGGACACCGCTTTAGTGCAGCTTCTCCAGAAGAGCCGGATTGTCAGACTTACAAAGGAGAGGAAACCCAGGAGGTAACAGGCTTCAGGCACACCAGGAAACACCTAGGTGGAATCTATTCACGATCGTTGTTCCTGCTTTAACTATCTGTACGTAGCCTGCTCCTGGATAGGATATGTCAAATAATCCTATTTATCTCCGCATAATGCATTCATTGTAAACATACGCTTAAATGTATTATTTATCAATGGGAGACAATATACAGTGTCAACTTATTTTATTATTATTATTTGCATTTTTTATAAATGTTTATTTGATTTTGCATCCGTACATTTTGGTACGTTGAGTTTGCCAGGGGCTTTTTATAGCGCCCCATAATACGGCAAGACAAGTCCGAACACTTTCAACAGTGCGGCACCCCGAACTTATAGCATTATATGCATCAGCTCCGAATCATGTCTTGGGTTACAGTTGGGATAGCCCGGCTCCCTTGTTTTGGTACCTTACGTTCCGTTAATTCGGCTAAGGTAGCGCAGGGAGAACTACTGCGATTGTGCCCTAGTTTTTCCGGATGAGCACCTGAGTAGAGAAAGCACAAAACTGTCCTGCATGATGTGGCGAGAGCTGGTCGCTGTTCGGGAGGTCTTAAAATGCTTAAAGATTTTTCCGCCTTAGGCGATAATTCGGCTTTGTCCGATATAGGCGTGTATAGTGCCCCAATTCGGCCTTCCGGATACTAGGGGCTTCGCCAAAATTTAAAATCATAGACTTCTATGGCTAAGTGAAGGTTATAAAGCTGTATAGTCCGATTGCCTGGTTCGCTGCACTGGACACCTCCTTAAGGGACCAAACATTTGGACAAAGAGTGTCCGGGTTTTCCATGAACACCCCAGTACTAGTTACACGGGGGCGGAAGCCGACGACTGGCCTACATTCAGATTTTGATAAACAGCCGCACAGAAGGTAATATTTTAAATCACAAATATCGCAAGTAACTTTGTCTTTAAATTACAAACACGACAGAAGTGAATTCATTCAAAAATTATGTCTTTGCTACATTCATCGGCCACGAGGCAAGCACCCTTCATAACGCCATCATAATACTTCTAGGGGACACGATGCGGCTTGCCCTCCGGCGGCCCGTCCTTCACCACCTTCTCCGCATCCAGCTTGCCCCAATGCACCTTGGCGCGGGCAAGGGCCCGGCGGGCACCCTCAATACAAACAGATCGCTTGATGACTTCTAGTTGCGGACAGGAATCCACCATCCTTTTGATCAGGCCGAAGTAGCTGGTGGGCAGAAGCTCGCCAGGCCATATCCGGACTATGAGATCTTTCATAGCCACTTCGGCCGCCTTGTGGAGTTCGACCAACTGCTTCAGTTGGTCACTCAGAGGCGTTGCATGTTCGGCCCCAGCATACTGGGACCAGAACAACTTCTCCGTTGAGCTCCCCTCCTGGGCACGGTAGAACTCTGCGGCATCCGATATGCTGCATGGCAAGTCTGCAAATTCCCCTGGAGAGCTCCGGATTTGAGTAAGTAAAAGAAACGCCTCCTCCACATGTTTGCTTTGCATAAATAATTTCTTACCCGCCGCTATTTTCTTGGCCTCCTGGATCTCTTGCTGAGCCCTCTCGGCTTCGGCCTTGGCGTCTTTTGTATTTGTAAGGGCCTTCGCAAGCTCGGCCTCTTTTGCTTTAAGCTCCTGCTCCGCAGACTCGAGCTTCTTGCCGAGCTCCCGGAGCTCTTCTTGTACCTCGCCCACTCGGGCCTCTTGCTTTTCGCGCTCCTTGAGTTCCAAGGCTGCTTTGTGTTCGGCCTCGGGCAGCGCCTTCTTGAGAGACGCCACTTCGGTGGTGGCCTCTGTTACCATATCACGACGTCTCGTCATTGCATAATCAAATTTTATTTACTATTCATTATAGAAGATAGGGGAATCATTTACCTTTGCTCTCCTCGAGCTGCCTCCTCGCGAGGCCGAGCTCTCCCTGTGCCTGCTCTAAATCCTGCGTTAGGCCAGTGATTTCGGCCGTGTGAGCAGCAGCGGCCAGCAGCACAGCCTGTTTATTTACATTCAAAATTATTGTCACACTCCTGCGGATTATAATTGACCCTCCGTTTGGTTTTTTCTTTCTGAACACCAAACAGAGTATCAGGGGCTACTACCTATCGCGTGGTAACTTCACATATTTTTACTGCTTACCTCAAAGCCTGTTAGGAGGCTAGTGCAGGCTTCGGTTAGTCCGCTCTTGGCGGACAAAACCTTCTGAATCACCGCACTCATGAGACTAAGGCGCTCTTCACCTAGGGAAGCACCGCGAAGCGCTTCCAGTAGACAATCCGGCGCCTGGGGAGCAATGGAAGTCCTTGATATAGACAGCCCTCCCTCCATAACAAGGGGCTGCCCGCCTAAGTCCGGAACCACTGAAGGCTTCGGAACAATGTTCGGCTGAGAGCCCGTCTTACCGTGGCTCTCATCAACACGATCCACGGGGACCTTGAACCCCGCGAGTCCGACGTCTGGGACGCCGCCTTCAGGAGCCTCCAGGGCCACCTCCTCCATCGTCGGGAGCCTTCGGTACAACACCTCCGTGTCGTCCGCAGGTCGAGGAGACGTAGCCATCGGGAGTGAGTTCATTGCTGACTCACTCAAGGACCCGTCCAAAGACGACACTTCGGGATGGACCCTTGCCGGGCTGCATACAAGTTCGGCATTATAAACGATACTATGAAGCGAAATTACGATTGAGTGCGGACACTTACGATCGCACAAGGGGCTTCTTCCTGGGCAGCCACCCTTCCTCGCTATCGGTGGTGGTGGCGGAGTAGTCCGGAAGGGATGCCTTTCCCTTCTTGGACGTCCCAGTCTCTCCCACCGGGGCGGCCTTCCTCTTCTTCCCTCCCCCAGTGCGTGGAGGTGGTGTTTCTCCTTGTTCCTCCTCGCCTCCACGGGAGGAATCTGCCTCGTCATCATCGGACGACAAGGGTATGACGGCCTTACGCCGGGGGCCTCTCTTGGCCACCTGGTTCGCCGTCTCTGGCCCCCAATCCTTTCCGGACGGGGCGGCCTCCTCTTCTTCTTATTCCCTTCGGGGGAGGAATGCACCTCGTCGTCTTCGGACGAGGCTTGCGCAACCTTATTTCGGAGACCCTTTCGGGTCCCCGTGGCCTTCTTATCAGCCTTCTTCTCCGACCCATTATAGGGTGCCAGGACCAGCATCTTCGTCAGAAGATCATTGGCTGGGCTTTCTAGCAATGGAGCCGGACTGTCGATCCGCTCCGCTATCTCCACATACTCCTACAATGAATATACACAATCACTTAGGAATTTTCCATAAATACATTGGGAAGAACCGGACCCGGTGGCGGCCTGAGAACTCACCTGGGTGGGGTGCCGTGCGGCATGGAGCCCGCGGTCCTCGGTTATAAGAGGAGGTACTTCGGTGGCCTTGAATAGCGCCTTCCACGCGTCCTTGTGCTTCATGCCGTAGAGCCTCTGTAGCGTCTGGTGTTCGGCCGGGACGAACGCCCATAGATTGAATGCCCGCCTTTGGCACGGCAGAATCCGGCGAATGAGCATAACTTGGATCACATTGACAAGCTTGATGTCCTTGTCCTTCATGCCCTTGATGCAGTTGATGAGTCCGGTCAGCTCTGTAGATTCGCTCCATAGCAGGCCCTTCTATTACCAGGAGATGAGCCGCATAGGGGTTCCAGATCGGAACTCGGGGGCGGCCGCCCAATTGCCGTCACGCGGCTCGGTGATGTAGAACCACCCCGATTGCCACCCCTTCACGGTTTCTGCAAAGGAGCCTTCAGGCCAGGTGACATTAGGCATTTTGCCCACCATGGCTCCTCCACACTCCGCTTGTTGGCCACTCACGATCTTCGGCTTCATGCAGAAGATTTGCAGCCACAAGCCGAAATGAGGCTTGATGCGGAGGAAAGCCTCGCATACGACAATGAACGCCGAGATGTTGAGGACGAAGTTTGGAGCTAGATCATGAAAGTCTAGTCTGTAGTAGAACAAGAGCCCGCGGACGAAGGGGTGGAGTGGAAACCCCAGTCCACGGACGAAGTGGGCTAGGAACACGACCCTCTCGTGGGGTCCTGGAGTTGGAATGACCTGCCCCTCGTCTGGTAGCCGGTGCGCTATATCTGCAGCCAAGTATCCGGCCGCCCGGAGATTCGTGATCTTCTTCTCCGTCGCGGTGGAAGCCACCCACTTGCCTCCTGCTCCGGACATGACTAACTGTGCGGAGAAAACCTGGGCTAGGGGATTGGAGCTCGAGGGGGCGAGAGTATGCGAGGGAGGAAGAAGGCGTGGGTAAGAACGGGGAACTCTTATCCCTTTATAAAGGCAACGAAAGCGGTGCGCCTCCCCACTAGCCTGTTGAGAATCGCTTACTCCCCAAGCGCCACGATTGATGGCACGGGGGGATTACCCATACCCGCATTGACGAGAATCCTGTGATAAGGGGACATGATATCTGCTTTGACAAGACGTGTCAAGGAAACCGCCTCACAATACGCGCTGTGGCTGGTTGTGGAAAACGGTTCGAATAATGACCTAGCTCTAGTGGCATGTCACGTCGTCTAAAAATTATCAGCTGAAGTATCATTCTCTCTATGGTGGTATGTGAGGATCATTTTGCAGATCCGAACACGGCCTACGTGTTCGATAATAACCTTGGAGTATTCGGAGGAGGAACCCGCCTTGCAATGCCGAAGACAAGACTGCGCGCCGGACTCATCGTCATTGAAGCCTGGTTCAGGGGCTAGTGAGGGAGTCCTGGATAAGGGGGTATCTCGACAGTCGGACTATATACATCGTCCGGACTATAGAAGCGTCAAGATACAAGACTCAAGACTTCGGCTCGTGTCCGGATGGGACTCTCCTTTGCGTGGAAGACAAGCTTGGCGATCCGGATATTATGTTTCCTTCCTTTTAACCGACTCCATGTAAACCCTAGCTCTCCGGTGTATATATAAACCGGAGAGGATGGTTCTTAGAAGGCCGATCATATTTACAATGATACCATCATAGGCTAGCTCTTAGGGTTTAGCATCTACGATCTCGTGGTAGATCTACTCTTGTATTCCAGGTACCTTCAATATTAATCAAGCAGGAAGTAGGGTTTACCTCCATCGAGAGGGCCTGAACCTGGGTAAACATTGTGTCCTTGCTTCCTGTTACCATCAGCCTAAGACGCACAGATCGGGACCCCCTACCCGAGATCTGCCGGTTTTGACACCGACAATGGTGACCACAATCTCCTTCGTGGATCTCATGAAAAATCTCTTGGCCCTTGTCGGTGTCAAAACCGGCGGATCTCGGGTAGGGGGTCCCGAACTGTGCGTCTAGGTGGATGGTAACAGGAGACAAGGGACACGATGTTTTACCCAGGTTCGGGCCCTCTTGATGGAGGTAAAACCCTACGTCCTGCTTGATTAATATTGATGATGTGTGTTACAAGAGTGGATCTACCACGAGATCAAGGAGGCTAAACCCTAGAAGCTAGCCTATGGTATGATTGTTGTTCGTCCTATGGACTAAAGCCATCTGATTTATATAGACACCGGAGAGGGCTAGGGTTACACAGAGTCGGTTACAATGGTAGGAAATCTACATATCCGTATCGCCAAGCTTGCCTTCCACGCCAAGGAAAGTCCCATCCGGACACGGTACGAAGTCTTCAATCTTGTATCTTCATAGTCTTGGAGTCCGGCCAATCATGATAGTTCGGCTATCCGGACACCCCCTAGTGCGGAACTCCCTCAGTAGCCCTTGAACCAGGCTTTAATGACGACAAGTCCGGCGCGCATGTTGTCTTCGGCATTGCAAGGCGGGTTCTTCCTCCAAATAATTTCTAGAAGATTGTGAACACCAGGATAGTGTCCGGCTCTGCAAAAATAAATTCCACGTACCACCGTAGAGAGAATAATATTACACAAGTTCAATCTGCTGACGTATTTTGTGGCATGACGTCACACCATTACCAAGCCTTTACTCGAATTGTTTTTATGGTTCCACCTCCGCGCGTTTAGCGAGGCAGTTTCCTTGGCACGTCTTGTCGAAGCAGAGATCGTGTTCCCCATATTCCGGGATTCCCATCAATACGGACGTGGGTAACCCTATCGCGCCCGTTGCCACGCCCCCTCCATCGAAGGCGGGTTCCAAACGGTCACGGGGACAGCTCTTGGTATTCTCCCTCTTTATAATGAGACCAAGGCCCATTCTTTTCCTTCAATACTCTATCGAATCCGCCCCTCGCCCCGAGTTCCAACACCCAGGGCTCCATATTTTGGTACCTTCGATCTTCAACAATGTCCGGCCCCGACCTACGAGGCTGGTGGATGTCCTCCTCCGTCACGGAAGAGGACGTGCTAAAGCTAAGAGACGCCAGGTGCTTAACCTACGAGATTTCGAATAGGCTGCCTGCCTGAGGGCAAGTTATTCCTACTCCCGAGCTTGGCGAGAGCGTCGTGTTCGTGTCTCACCTCCGTCGGGGTTTAGGCTTCCCGACGGATCCCTTCGTGAGGGGGCTCATGTTTTACTATGGGCCGGAATTCCATGACTTGGCTCCGGAGTCTATCCTCCACATCTCATCATTCATTGTCGTCTGTGAAGCCTTCCTCCGCACTACCCCTCACTTCGGCTTGTGGCTCAAAACCTTTAACATGGAGCCGAAGATGATTGAGGGGCGTCAGGCAGAGTGCGGCGGGGCGGTTATAAGTAAGAGGGCCGATGCTCCATGGCCCGAGGGCTCTTTTCAGGAGGAGCTCGGCTTGTGGCAATAGGAGTGGTTCTATATCACCGCTCCCAGGGGCAGCAGGCAGAGGCTGCCGCCCGTCTTCTGCTCGGGCCCTCCACAGCGGCTGACGTCATGGGTCAACAAGGGGCGTGACTGGGGGCCGTCCAAGGACGTTCCCCTGTTGCAGGACCGGATTCGAGGCCTCCAACAAAGGGAGATCAATCTGGCCGTAGTGGTACAGGTTATGTTGATCCGGCGCCTACTACCCTGCAAACGTCGCCCCCTTCGCCTATGGGAATTTAATCCGGAGGGGCCACGAGCTCTTCAACACTTCATGGGTTTGACACCCACGGAGATGTACGAACTGTTCTTCGGATCTCAAGAGATGCGTCCGGAATTGACCGAGGATGCTGGCCTAAGCTGCAATCGCCCGGATACTAAAGTAAGTAGCCCTGTGTCCGGACACATCGTCCATTTATTTACTGTGGGTTTGCCTTTTAACCAGCTATCCCTTGGACATGAGTGTATAGCACAAGCAAAACTGATACGGTGTCCGGCCCCCCTCCCTGAGACCACGCAGGATCCCGTGTTAATCAAAATGTTAGAGGTTGCACCTTCGGAGGAGGGCGAAGAAGGGTACAGGGGATCTACCATCTCAGCCACAGAGGATTTCAGTAAGGGAGGAATCGAGAGTCCCTCCTTCCAGGGGGAGAAGAGGACCGCTTCCGAAGACCCGGAGGCCAAGGCCTCAAAGCGGAGAAAGAAATCTGTACCGGAAGGTCCCAGGCCAGGAAGAGCCCCGGCTGAACTGTCTCCTTGGAGGAATCAGCCCTCTAGCGAGCGGTAAGTAAAAGGGGGAATTTTGTAATAGTGGACATCCCTGTTTACTTTCTAAGGGTAACCGAAGTTTTCACCTTGTAGTTCGGATCTCAGCCCATCTCAGCACAGCTCATCTTCGGAGACCTTCGTCCGGAGATGATGGAGAGTGAAAGACCTCCATCTTCTGCCCCATCGTGCGGGGCGGACGACCCTGAGGTGTCTTCGCGGAGGGTCTCCCTGAGTCCGGCGGGGCCAGAGAGTTCGGCACCCATTGGAGTACGGCCGGTGGAGCTGCAGGATTTTCTTAAGAGGGCGTCCATCTCAGAAGATCACCGCACATTAATGGGTATGGTGATTGAGAGGATCTCGTCCGCCGAAAGCGGGTTGTGTGAGGCTGTCGGAAGTTTGCTGACGGGATTTGAGGTATGCGAAAAAGACATACCTTTTGACAGTTTTGCACATGAAGTGCGCCCTGTATAGATAGTAGCCCCTGAGACTTGGTATGCTGTCGAAAGCGGCAGTGTGCCGAGGATCATAATCTCAGTTATAGATTGTCGCCTGTCCTATGCAGGTGGCGGAACGTCCGGTGGCCAGCCGGACTGATGGATTTGTCGGGCTGAAGAGGCAACTCGACGTTGCGGATGCGGAGATCTCGCTGGTCAATAAATGACTCGATGAGTCACAAGGTATGTGGTTGCTCTGCAGTCTCCTAGTAAGGGAGCTGACGCCCATTCCTTACAATTTGTATGCCTGATGCAGATAGTGCTGCTGCTGTGGAAGGCCTTCGAGCAGAACTTGCTCGGGCCAAGGAGCAAGCCAGAAAAAGCGAGGCGGCTGCCTCGAAGGCAGCGGAAGAGCTAGAAGCTGAGAAGGCTGCTCACTGCCGAAGCAGGGAGGAGATGGCCGGAATGGCCACGAAATTAAAAGTTGCTACCGACCGCCTGGAGGTTCTTGAAGGAGAACGCCGAGCGGAGCAAGAGGACCTGAAGAAAGCCGACGCCGAAGCCAAGGATGTCCGTAGTGCGATGCGGGCTATGAAGGAGGAACTGCGTCAGGTCGGAGACATTGTGGCTGGAAAGCCCTTTATGCTGCGTAGGAAGTTCACGGATCCGAAGTATGCTCAGCTGGGCCGATTGTACGGTGCGGAGGATCCTTATCTGGACTTGGCGGCGAGTGCGGCGGACGCAGTCGTGCACTTTCGAAGCCAGGAGGATCATGAAATGGAAGAGCTTTTCTTGTCTCAATTCCATAGTCCGAAGCGTCCACTTGCGTTGAGTGATCGGCTGGTTGAGTGGGCTAAGCTGAATAGATTGTCCGGACTTGCCATGACGGATGTGGTCGCTCTTCTGTGGCCGAAAAGGCCCAAGCCGAAGAGTTATTTTGGCTTGTTGCAGCAATTCCTTGGGGCGGTGCCGCGTATTGGGGCGATGAAGCGGTCAGCATGCATAGAAGGTGCATGGATGGCTCTCGCCCGTGGTAAGACATACTGGGCGGAGATGGATGCCACCGCTATTGCGTCCCGGGGTTCGGACAAAAGCCGATTCCCCACCGAGCACTATTTTGAGGAAGTCCTGTAGGGTGCTCGTATAATAGAGTCGCAGTGCTCGAAAGATGTTATGTTTGAATGACATGTATGATTTCTGAGATCATGTTTATAATGCAATAACTTTTTATACTTGTGTGTTCAAGTATTGAACTATCTCCTGTGCGGCCGTGTATGTATGTATAATCTGAAAGATGGCAGTCTTTGGCTTCAGCCCCCACGCACATGGTGCGGGGGTGTTTGCAAAAAGAAAAGCGCTTTTTCACACTTAATCCAATGTCTTGGTCCTTTTAAGGAGGTGATAGCGTAGCAAACTAGGCAACCGGACTATAATGCGTTATCACTTTCACTTAGCCATAGGAGCTCGAATGTGGGGCTACTATATAGCCCCTGGTGGCACCGCTCTTCCCGAACTCGGGGCGCGTATGTGCCTGACCGAGAAGCGGTCCTTCGTCAAAGCAGAGGAATTCCAAACATTCCAATGGTCGATCGAGTGGTTGACCAGTCTCTCGCTATATCATGACAGTCCTTTTTCGGCTTTCTCTACTAAGGTGCTCGCCCGGCCGAACCGGGGCACAATCGCAGTAGTTCTCCTGGTGCCGCGTTAGCCGATGATGAGGAACATAAGGAAGCAAAACACAGGAGCCGGGCAAACCCAACATTTGACCAAAGACATGATTCAGAGCTGATGCATATAAGGCGTAACTCGAGATGCCGAACACTCCCTGAGGTGTTCGGTCTTTATGATACCGGGCAGAACAATGCCCTAAGCCCCTTGTGTCCAGGTACAGGTGGGAACTTCTTACGCGGCCGATGCCAAAACGCCAGCCTCCTCCTTGGCTATGGTGGGGAACCGGGGGATGTGTATTAACAAGAGACAGTAAGAAAGGTTTACGCAGGGTCTTAATCTGAAAAGAATCCTTGCAACGGGTCCCTACTGCATGTCTGTGCCTGTGTCTCCGTTGTGTTGTATCCTGGACGGGTGTAGCACGTGCTTCATCTGAAAAAGAGAAGGACTTAGTTTCCAAGAAATATCATGCAGAAGTTGTATTAAAATAGAATAAAATGAGGAAAGTTGAGCTTTATTGGCTCTCATCATTTATACACGCGGCCCCTTATGAAGGGGGTATGCGGCTGGGAAGCCCCTTGTTTAGTTACGCCGGACTCGCCTAACCATGTCCGAGGTCTGAATGACCTGTTTTTAGGGGCTTTGACCTGCAAGGTCTGATTAGTGTGTGGCTGTTGAAGCAGTCTCACGTTCTCCGTGGTCGAGGAACACTCGGAGTTAATTTTTAATGAAATTATGCCACGTTGACCGGCATTCTTAAGCGTAAAAAACGCGTAATGTGGTATTGCATTAGGGCTGGCGATAGCTGCACGCCCCAATATTGCTTAAGGGCTACTGTTTGAATGGGGCGATGGAGAGTGAGCTTTTCGCGACGGAGGTTGTCGGATGAACCGAACACAACCTCTGGTGGTACAGAGCCTGTATAATTGGCTTAAAGGCCTGGCTTCACTCCTTTGAAGGAAGTGCTGCTACGGCGAATTTTGGTAGGGTTTATCCCCATTCTGCGAGCGGTGTCCTGGTATTGCAGGTGCCGCGCTGTCTTTTCGTGTTATCACATGAAGTGAGCTCACTGTTTTGACTTCTCGTGGGAAAGTCTTCTGTTTTCCGGAGTGCTGCTTTTGGGTTTCGTCACTTTCGCTTGGTGTGTCGATCCCCTTGTGTTCGGCATTAAGTCGGCCGGACTGTTTGAAGACCCAACAATCTATGTGGGTATGGTTTGCAGGCTTCCCGGAGGTACCATGTATTTGACATAGTCTATCTAGAATCTTGTTTAGGTTGGATAGCTCATCACTGTTGTCCTTGAGGGGCAGTGTTTTGTTGTTCGGCCGAGAGCTTTTGAATCCGGCGTTGACCGTCGTACTATTCGGGCCATTTTCCTTATTCCGGCGCTGATCTTTTCTACGTCGTGATTTCCCATTTCCATCCCTAACTTCGGATGTACTCGGGTCGCTGGTGCTGCATCTAGCCAGCCAGCTGTCTTCCGCCGCGCAAAAGCGGGTCATGAGGCTTGTTCGTGCGGCCATTGTTCTTGGTTTTTCTTGGCCGAGGTGTCTGGCAAGCCATTCGTCTCGAACGTTGTGTTTAAAGGCTACTAAGGCTTTAGCGTCCGGACAGTCTACTATTTGGTTCTTTTTAGTGAGGAACCTGTTCCAGAATTTGCATGCTGACTCTCCGGGCTGTTGAGTTATGTGACTTAAATCGTCTGCATCCGGAGGGCGGACATAGGTCCCCTGAAAGTTTGCTCGAAACGCATCCTCAAGCTCTTCCCAACTTCCAATGGTATTTTCTGGGAGGCTTTTAAGCCAATGCCGAGCTGGCCCTTTGAACTTGAGGGGTAGGTATTTTATGGCATGGAGATCGTCTCCTCTGGCCATATGTATGTGTAGGATGTAATCCTCAATCCAGACTCCGGGGTCTGTTGTTCCGTCATATGCTTCTATGTTTACGGGTTTGAATCCCGCTGGAAATCCATGAACCAGTACCTCGTCGGTGAAACATAGTGGTTGTGCGGCGCCCCTGTATTTGGGTGTGCCATTGTCTTCGAATGCTCGGCGGGTTATGTTGCTTCCTGGAGTCTTCTTTTTTGGCCCATAAATAGATCTAACTGGGTCGTCCTTTTTCTGAGGATCTTTATGCTGATCGTGTGCCGGCTTGTGTGCGGCGCCCCTTGTTGCTCTTGGCCCGTCATCTGGTCATCTATCCGGCCAGGCGGCTTCTTTCTTTTCTTGACTGCGGGGTCTCTAAGGCCTCCTCGTCAAATTCGGGCAACAACTTGCGCTTCGAGTAGCTCTTTGTCTGGTGACTAGCGCCATGTTTATGTGCGATGTTAAGTACTTTGCTCCATCTCATTCTGAGTGCGTCCTCTGCTGTTTTGAGCTTCCGCTTTTGCTTCTTCAAACTTCTTGCAGTGGTGACGAGCCTTTTATGAAGATTCATATGCTCTGGTGATGTGAGATCATCTTCGCCGGGGATGGGTTGCTTGTCCAGGTCATGTCCGGCTAGCTGCTTGTTGACATGTGCGTCGTCCACTGCTTCACCCTGCTCTAGGGCCGGGTCCGTATGGGTGCTGTTTTTATTGATGCCGGTCTTCGAGCGGCGCTTGCGTCGCCGCTTTGGTTGTTTGTTGGGGGAGTTGTCCTTCGCCACGTCCCGTTTTTCCTCATTATCGCTTCCTTTTGGTGTATCCACCATGTATATGTCATATGATGAGGTGGCTTTCCAGTGCCCGGTCGGCGCTGGTTCTTCGTCGTCTCCGGCATCGTCGTCCGTACCGTCGATGTCTTCAGAGCCGTAGTCTAGCATGTCGGTTAGATCGTCGACAGCGGCTACCAAGTGGGTGGTGGGTGGGCTTTGAATTTCTTCGTCGTCCGCATCCCAACCGTCCTGACCGCAGTCCGGCCAGGGCTCTCCTGATAACGAGAGATATTTTAGCGAACTCAAGATGTCGCCGAAAGGTGAGTGTTGAAAGATGTCCGCTGCAGTGAACTCCATGATCGGCGCCCAATCGGATTCGATCGGAGGGGGCGCGGGAGGTTCGGAGTCCGGCAAGGAGTCCGGCACCTCGGAGTCACGAGCTTTATGAGGGACAAGGTCGGTGTTCGGCTCTATCGCCGTAGAGGTTGCAGCCCCCGAGGTGGTGTCTAGCCATCCGTCCTCGATCTTTGAAGCCGGCTCCGAATTGACGATCGGAGCGGGTTCGAGTACGGCCTCCAGGGTACTGTCCGGCTGCAGAGCTAAATCATGCTCGCCGTGACAGTGCGGCACGCTCGGCTATGGCTCGAATCCATCGAGGATCAAGTCCCCGCGGATGTCAGCCGTGAAGTTCAAACTTCCGAATCTGACCTGACGGCCAGGGGCGTAGCTTTCGATCTGCTCCAGATGGCCAAGTGAATTGGCCCGTAGTGCGAAGCCGCCGAATACGAAGATCTGTCCGGGGAGAAAGGTCTCACCTGGACTGCGTCGTTGATGATGGTCGAAGAAGCCATCGAGCCTATCGGTGACGACACAGAGGAACTCTCAATGAAAGCACCAATGTCGGGGTCAAAACCGGCGGATCTCGGGTAGGGGGTCCCGAACTGTGCGTCTAGGCGGATGGTAACAGGAGACAAGGGACACGATGTTTTACCCAGGTTCGGGCCCTCTTGATGGAGGTAAAACCCTACGTCCTTCTTGATTAATATTGATGATGTGTGTTACAAGAGTGGATCTACCACGAGATCAAAGAGGCTAAACCCTAGAAGCTAGCCTATGGTATGATTGTTGTTCGTCCTATGGACTAAAGCCATCCGGTTTACATAGACACCGGAGAGGGCTAGGGTTACACAGAGTCAGTTACAATGGTAGGAAATCTACATATCCGTATCGCCAAGCTTGCCTTCCATGCCAAGGAAAGTCCCATACGGACACGAGAAGAAGTCTTCAATCTTGTATCTTCATAGTCTTGGAGTCCGGCCGATCATGATAGTTCGGCTATCCGAACACCCCCTAGTCCGGAACTCCCTCAGCCCTCCTCAGGAGAAACACAACACTGGAACACGCCTGAAATACTGCAGCGGTGTAACTCGCCATTGTGAATAACCATGGACTTGGACCGCCGTACTATCTGCCTGGCCAGAACTTCATCTTCTGGTAACTCGCCTCGGTTCATATACGCCAAATATGGAACCGTCCAATCCGGAATTACATGTAAAGTGGCAACCAACTGTGCCTTTGGATCAGGAATAGCCAAATTCTCCTCTGTAGGCAATTTTACAGACGAGTTATGCAGTATGTCCATAAAGGTATTGGGTGGCACCAGTTTACGCTGAGACCCCAGCCGGCTTAAAGCATCTGCAGCTTCATTTTTGCGCCGATCAATGTGCTCAACCTGATAACCCTTGAAGTGACCAGCCACAACATCTACCTCTCGTCTGTATGCCGCCATGTGGGGATCCTTAGAGTCCCAAGTGCCAGAAACTTGCTGAGCCACCAGATCAGAATCTCCAAAGCATCGAACCTGGCTTAAGTTCATTTCCTTGTCCACATGGAGACCGTGAAGTAAGGCCTCGTACTCAGCTGCATTGTTAGTACAAGGAAACATTAAGCGGAGAACATGACAAATTTTATCACCTCGAGGGGAAGTAAGGACAACTCCAGCCCCCGAGCCCTCCAATTGTCGGGACCCGTCAAAGTGGATAGTCCAGTACGTGCTCTCCGGTTTGTCTTTCGATGCCTGCAACTCTGTCCAATCATTGATGAAATCCACAAGAGCCTAAGACTTGATGGCTGTGCGAGGCATGTATTTCAAACCATGTGGTCCGAGCTCAATAGCCCACTTAGCAACCCGGCCGTTGCCTCCCTGTTTTGGATTATATCCCCCAAAAGAGAGGAACTGACCACTGTGATGGGATGGACCTGAAAGTACTGTTTAAGCTTCCGACTTGCCATGAAAACCCCATACACTAGCTTCTGCCAATGTGGATATCTTTGCTTTGACTAAATTAGCACCTCACTAATATAATAAACTGGCCTTTGAACCGGATATTCCTTCCCAGCCTCCTTGCGTTCCACCACGACGGCTACGTTGATAGCCCAAGCATTAGCAGCCACGTATAATAACAGCGGCTCCTTATCAACCGGAGCAGCAAGAACCGACGGTTCAACCAACTGTCTCTTCAAGTCCTCAAACGCCTCATTAGCTGCGTCACTCCAGACAAAAGTGTCTGTTTTCTTCAACATCTGATATAGAGGGATCACCTTCTCTCCCAAGCGGCTGATAAACCGGCTTAGGGCTGCAATTCGACCCGCCAGTCACTGAACATCATTGATACATGCCGGTTTAGCCAAAGATGTAATCTCTTTGATCTTTTTTGGATTAGCCTCAATGCCCCTGTTAGACACCAGAAAGCCTATGAGCTTGCCTGCCGGAACACCAAAAACGCACTTGTCCGGATTGAGCATCATTTTATAAACCCAAAGATTGTCAAAGATCTCCTTGAGGTCATCTATCAGTGTCTCCTTCTTCCTGAATTTTACCACAATGTCATCCACATAGGCATGAACATTGCGCCCAATCTGAGTATGAAGACAATTCTGCACGCAGCGCTGATAAGTCGCCTGGGTACTCTTGAGCCCAAAGGGCATAGACACATAGCAGAAGGCTCCAAAGGGAGTGATGAAGGCTGTATTCTCCTGGTCCTTAACTGCCTGTTAGATATGATGATAACTAGAATAAGCATCCAAAAAACTCAAACACTCACAACCCGCCGTAGCATCGATGATCTGATCAATACGCAGGAGAGCAAAAGATCTGCCAGACAAGCTTTGTTCAAGTCTGTGTAATCCACACACATACGCCAAGTGCCATTCTTCTTAAGCGCTAGCACCGGATTGGCCAGCCACTCTGGATGAAAAACTTCAATGATAAACCCAGCAGCCAACAGCCGTGCTACTTCCTCTCCAATGGCCTTGCATCATTCCTCATTGAAGCGACGAAGAAACTGCTTGACCGGTTTAAACTTGGGATCAATAGTGAGAGTTTGCTCAGCGAGTTCCCTCGGTACACCTGGCATGTCAGAAGGCTTCCATGCAAAAATGTCCCGGTTCTCACGAATGAACTCGATGAGCGTGATTTCCTATTTCGGATCCAGATTTGTGCTGATACTAAACTGTTTGGATGAATCGCCAGGAACGAAATCAACAAGTTTATTCTCATTAGCCGGTTTGAACTTCAGGGTCGGGTCATGCTTTGTGGTGGGCTTCCTCAGAGGAGTCATATCTGCCGGATCAACATTATCCTTGTAGAACTTCAACTCTTCTGTTGCACAAACTGACTCAGCATAGGCCGCATCACCCTCTTCACAGTCCAAAGCAATCTTACGACTCCCATGCATTATGATAGTCCCTTTATGACCTGGCATCTTGAGTTGTAAGTAAATATAACATGGCCTTGCCATGAACTTTGCGTAAGCCGGCCGTCCAAACAGGGCGTGATATGGGCTCTGGATTTTCACCACTTCAAAGGTCAATGTTTCTTACCTGGAATCATGCTCATCACCAAACACAACTTCCAAAGCTATCTTGCCAACTGGATATGCCGATTTCCCTGGTACGACACCATGAAAAACAGTGTTTGACGGTTTAAGATTCTTATCTGTCAATCCCATGCGACGAAAGGTTTCATAATACAGGATGTTGATGCTGCTCCCTCCATCCATGAGTACCTTGGTGAACTTATAACCCCCAACCTGAGGTGCAACCACCAAAGCCAAAAGACCCGGATTATCAATCCGGGGCGGATGATCCTCTCTGATCCACACAATGGGCTGCTCGAACCAACACAAGTAATGAGGTACTGCCGGTCCAACAGTGTTAACCGCCCTCTTGTGAAGCTTCTGATCTCGCTTGCATAAGCTAGTGGTAAAATCATGATATTGACCACTATTCAACTTCTTCGAGTTACTCTGATAACCTGATTGCTGCTGATTCCCCTGATTGTTCTGTTGGTTGTGACCACTTTGGTTGTTCTGGTTGCCCTGATTATTCTGAAATCCAGAGTTTGAACCGCCGCCACCGTAACCTGGCCCGTGAAATCCTGGACCTGAACCGCCAGGCGGACCCTGATCATGCTGGAAGAGATCAGAGTTTTTGAACTCCTTCATAATGAAACAATCCTTCCAAAGGTGCGTGGCCGGAACCTCCTTTGTTCCGTGCTTCGGGCAAGGTTGGTTTAACAGGCGCTCTAGATTCATGCCTCCACCGTGCTGAGGCGGTTTACCTTTATGACGCTGCGTATTGCCCTGCACATTGGTGTTAGCCACAAAATCCGAATTATCTTCTTTACGCTTACCATTGTTCCCATGACCCGCCTGGTTATGCTATCCCATTGTACCGCCGTTCTTCTTTCCCTTCTCCGGTTTCTCCTTGTCAGAATCGGGATCCTTGGTACTATCAGAATAGACATACTTAACCAAAGCCGCCATAAGCGTTCCCTTGTCATTGCAGTGGCGTTTTAGCCGTCCCAACTTCATCTTCAGCGACTTAAACCGGCAATTACGTTCCAACATTACAATCGCTGTGTCAGCATTGATACGGTCTAATGAATGCAGGACTTTTAAATCCGGCGCACCCAATGAGTTGTTGACTCGTTCTCTCCTTGAACACATGCATCTAGATCCACAATGGACATGGGTTGTTTGCATGTGTCCTTGAAATTTGCTACAAACTGGGCCTTCAGTTGGTCCCATGACCCGATGGAGTTGGCGGGTAGGTTCTTTAACCAAGTGCAGGCTATCCCTTCCAACATCATGGTGAAGTATTTTGCACATGTCGCTTCATCCACATCCAGCATCTCCATTGCCATCTCATAACTTTCAACCCACGCCTCGGGGGTTTGATCGGCGGTATAATTAGGCACTTTACACGGACCCTTGAAATCCTTAGGCAGTCGCACATTCGGAGAGCCGGGATGAGACACGGCACTCCCCAGGAGCTGAAGGCAAGTCCTCTTTCCACTGACGCCGCTGGTTGAACCGGGGAGGGTTGATGATGACCCGCGCGCTGTGCTGCTAATACGGCCTCCCTTCACGCTCTGCCATTATCCACTACATCCTGAGCGCTCGCACCCCCACGCACCGGATTAGGCCCTCGAGGGGCATTATGGCGCCGTGCGCTGCTTGACACCTTCGGTTCGTCCATGTGCCTGTGATACTTCTCCAACGTATCTACTTTTCCAAACACTTTTGCCCTTGTTTTGGACTCTAACTTGCATGATTTGAATGAAACTAACCCGGACTGACGATGTTTTCAGCAGAACTGCCATGATGTTGTTTTATGTGTAGAAAAGAAAAGTTCTCGGAATGTCCTGGAAATCCACGGAGGCACTTTTCAGAATTAATAAGAATTTTTGGCGAAAGAATCAAGGCCAGGGGGCCCACAGGCTATCCACGAGACAGGGGGGCGCCCCCTAGGGCGCGCCTTCCTATCTCGTGGGCCCCCTAGACCTCCTCCGACCTCTACTCCAACTCCATATATACCGTCTCGGGTAGAAAAAAATCAAGGAGAAAGTTTCATCACGTTTCACGACACGGAACCGCCGCCAAGCCCTAATCTCTCTCGGGAGGGCTGATCTGGAGTCCGTTCGGGGCTCCGAAGAGGGGGATTCGTCACCGTCGTCATCATCAACCATCCTCCATCACCAATTTCATGATGCTCATCGCCGTGCGTGAGTAATTCCATCGTAGGCTTGCTGGACGGTGATGGGTTGGATGAGATTTACCATGTAATCAAGTTAGTTTTGTTAGGGTTTGATCCCTGGTATCCACTATGTTCTGAGATTGATGTTACTATGACTTTGCTATGCTTAATTCTTGTCACTAGGGCCCGAGTGCCATGATTTCAGATCTGAACCTATTATGTTTTCATGAATATATGTGTGTTCTTGATCCTATCTTGCAAGCCTATAGTCACCTATTATGTGTTATGATCCGACAACCCCGAAGTGACAATAATTGAGATACTTCTCGGCGATGACCGTAGTTTGAGGAGTTCATGTATTCACTATGTGTTAATGCTTTGGTTCGGTTCTCTATTAAAAGGAGGCCTTAATATCCCTTAGTTTCCGTAAGGACCCCGCTGCAACGGGAGGGTAGGACAAAAGATGGCATGCAAGTTCTTTTCCATAAGCATGTATGACTATTTACGGAATACATGCATACATTACGTTGATGAATTGGAGCTAGTTCTATATCACCCTATGTTATAACTATTGCATGAGGAATCGCATCCAGCATAATTATCCATCACTGATCCATTGCCTACGAGCTTTTCACATATTGTTCTTCGCTTATTTACTTTTCCGTTGCTACTGTTACAACTACTACAAAAATCCAAAAACATCACCTTTATTGTTGCTACTATTACCATTACTATCATACCAATTTTGCTACTAAATACTTTGCTGCAGATACTAAGTTATCCAGGTGTGGTTGAATTGACAACTCAACTGCTAATACTCAAGAAAATTCTTTGGCTCCCCTTGTGTCGAATAAATAAATTTGGGTTGTACTTCACCCTCGAAAGCTGTTGCGATCCCCTACACTTGTGGGTTATCAAGACTAATTTCTGGCGGCGTTGTTGGGGAGCATAGCTCTATTCTCTGAGTCACTTGGGATTTATATCTGTTGATCACTATGAAGAACTTGAAAGACGCAAAGACCAAGATCTATCCCTCAACTACGAGGGGAGGTAAGGAACTGCCATATAGCTCTCCACTAGATTCCCCTTCTATTATGAGTAAGTTTGCGACACCTGAACCTGCTACTGCTATGAATTCTGATATGTCGCATGTTATTGATGATGCCACTTCTGCTATGCATGATGAAACTACTTCTGTGCGTGATACTACTTTGACATTAGGTGAATTTCTTGATAAACAACTTGCAAGATTTAGGGGGAATGAAATTACTGAAGATCCTATTACTGATGATAGTGATGAAGAAGGTCCCCCCAATGATTATGTATTACATGTTTTTCCTAAGGGTTATGTTATGAATGAAAAAGCTGCTATGGAAATTCTTGCTTGCAATGATAGAAATGATCTTAAGAAATAATTAGCTAAATGGAAGCAGCAGTCTATTAATGCTAGAATGAAACCCGATCCTGCTTTTGCTACTTCACCTATCTGTGTTACTGATAAGGATTATGAATTCTCTGTTGATCCTGATATTATTACTTTAGTTGAATCTGATCCTTTTTATGGCCTTGAATCTGAAACTGTTGTGGCACATCTTACCAAGTTGAATGATATAGCCACCCTATTTACTCATGATGAGAAGTCTCGCTATGTATATATCCTTAAGATATTTCCGTTCTCATTAAAGGGTGATGCTAAGACTTGGTATAATTCTCTTGCTCCTGGTTGTGTGCGTAGTCCCCAGGATATGATTTATTACTTCTCTGCTAAATATTTCCCTACTCATAAGAAACAAGCTGCCTTGCGGGAAATATATAATTTTGTGCAAATCAAAGAAGAGAGTCTCCCACAAGCTTGGGGGAGGCTTCTCCGGTTAC
Organism: Triticum dicoccoides; assembly: GCF_002162155.2. Classification (NCBI taxonomy): domain Eukaryota; kingdom Viridiplantae; phylum Streptophyta; class Magnoliopsida; order Poales; family Poaceae; genus Triticum; species Triticum dicoccoides. The sequence continues at coordinate 732,353,807 of NC_041383.1, read as the reverse complement.
TTAATGCTTTGCCTGATCATCCTCTTAAGAAAAATGAAATACTTGATATCTTTTATAATGGACTAACCGATGCTTCCAAGGACCACTTGGATAGTTGTGCTAGTTGTGTTTTTAGTGAAAGAACAGTCGACAAAGCTGAAATACCATTGAATAATATGTTGACTAATGAAAATAATTGGACTCTTCCCGAGCCAGTTTCTGAAGTAATTCCTGGACCAATTGAGCAAACTCCTGAGCCTATTCCTAAACACACTCCAAAGAAGAGAGGTGTCTTATTTCTCAGTCCTGAAGATATGCAAGAGGCAAAGAAATCAATGAAAGAAAAGGGTATTAAAGCTGAAGATGTTAAGAATTTACCTCCTATTGAAGAAATACATGGTCTGAATATACCGCCTGAAGAACTACATTGAATTGACAACCCGACACAGGTAGTGAAGGTAAATTCTCTCTATAGATACGATAAAGTTGAAATACCCTCTACTAAATTTGATAGCCCATGCTTAGATGAATTTGATGACTTTATGGCTAGACAAGAAAGTTTTAATGCTTATGTTGGTAGAGAGTTAAAGAATAATGCTTTCGAGATAGGACATGTAGGTGATAATCTGGCTAGAGTTAAAGATGAACTTCACCGCGTTAGCAAATATGTTTCTAAGGTTGCTACTCAAGCTGGGCAAGTACTCAAAGCTCAAAACAATTTGGTTGATGAATTGAATAATAAAAGTGACTTTCTGTGAGAGTGGCTACTAGAACTGGTAGAATGACTCAGGAACCTTTGTATCCTGAAGGCCACCCTAAGAGAATCGAGCAAGATTCTTAGAGAAATAATTTAGAGGCACCTAGTTCTTCTAAAAAGAAGAAAAAGAAAGAAGATAGAACCTTGCATGCTTCTAATGAACCTACTGTAGACACACCTGAGAATCCAAATGATATTTCTATTTCTGATACTGAAACGCAATCAGGTGATGAACATGAACCTAGTGATAATGTTAATGATAATGTTCATGTTGATACTCAACCTAGCAAATATAATGATGTAGAGATTGAACCTATTGTTGGTCTTGATAACCCACAATCAAAGAATCAACGTTATGATAAGAGAGATTTTGTTGCTAGGAAGCACGGTAAAGAAAGAGAACCATGGTTTCAGAAACCCATGCCCTTTGCTCCTAAACCATCCAAGTCAAAGGATGATGAGGATTTTGAGCGCTTTGCTGAAATGATTAGACCTATTTTCTTACGTATGCGCTTAACTGATATTCTTAAAGTAAACCCTTATGCTAAGTATATGAAGGATACCATCACAAATAAAAGAAATATACCGGAAGCTGAAATTTCCACCATGCATGCTAATTACACTTTTAAGGGTGGAATACCAAAGAAATTTGGAGATCCGGGTGTTCCAACTATACCATGCTCCATTAAAAGAAATTATGTTAGAACTACTTTATGTGATCTTGGAGCCGGTGTTAGTGTTATGCCTCTCTCTTTATATCGTAGACTTGAATTGAATAAGTTGACACCTACTGAAATATCCTTGCAAATGGCCGATAAATCAACTGCTATACCTGTCGGTATTTGTGAGGATGTGCCTGTTGTGGTTGCAAATGTCACTATCTTAACGGACTTTGTTATTCTTGATATTCCCGAGGACGATAGTATGTCTATTATCCTTGGTAGACCTTTTCTTAATACTGCAGGGGCTGTTATTGATTGCAACAAAGGCAATGTCACTTTTCATGTTAATGGTCATGAGCATATGGTACACTTTCTGAGGAAACAATCTCAAGTTCATAGTATCAATTCTATTGAAAAAGTTCCACCTATCATTTTTGAAGGTTTTGAATTTCCTCTCCCTACTGTCAAGAAAAAGTATGATATTCTTATTTTTGGGGATTTTCATATCCCCTTTGAAGTAACTTAGTGTTATTCGAAATTTCTCCGGTTCCGTGTTATTCAGAGTGAGTTTGTTAACAAGACTTGATCAACCTTGTTAGTGGATTCATTTTGATGACCACGAGATGGATGAAACTAGAAGGCACAACCTTCTGTACCCTCCTTTAACGTTCTGTTATTTAGAATAAACAAAGCAAAAATAGTATTATTTGTCTGTTTTCTGATTTATCCGTGCATTAAAAAATAGTCCAAAAATAAAAGTGCTCCAAATGCCCTGCAAATTTAGTATGATTTTTTCTGGAATATTTGAGGATTTTAGGCATTGAAAACACTGCAGGAGGGCCAAGCACCAGGCCACGAGTGAGGAGGGCGCGCCCCCTTGTAGGGCGTGCCCCCTGTCTCGTGGGCCCCTGGTGACTCCCCTCCACTTATGCCAGCACCCACACATTTCATCTTCTACCCAGAAAAATCCCCATCCAGCTCAAGCCCGAGTTCTAGCTCGTTTTGCTGTGATTTTCGATCTCTTAGCTCAAATCTCCATTCGCAAAACTGCTTTGGGAGATTGTTGCTTGGTATGTGACTCCTCCGTTGGTCCAATTAGTTTTTGTTCTAGTGCTTTATTCATTGCAAATTTTTGCTGCATAGTTGACAATGTTCTTGATCTTGCATGTTAAAATTTTGAGGTCCCAAGCAATTCCAATGCATGATATAGGCTCTAGGCACTTGTAGGAGTAGTTGCTATCGATCTTGTTTAGTTTTATCCACTTTTATTTTGAAGTTACTAAAATTTCAGAAATTTTCAGAAAATGTTAAGGAGGCTTTTTAAAGGCTCTTCTAGCCAAAGCTCTCAGGAAAAACAAGCCAAAGAGAAGGAAAAATCCAAGTACAATCTTCCTCGCTTAGCGGAAGTACGGTCGTGCGAATGGCCATGTGAGGATTTCCTGAAAGAAGCGGAATTCATGAAGACTTTTATGCTTTAATCGAGAGTGCAGGCCTCACCGGTTTCATGAACGACCGAATCGATCCGTATCTCTTACTTACCAATACTTTCGTGCAAAACTTTTATTATTATCCTAAGAAGTCACCGCCTGAAGTATCATTTCATTTATATGATGAATTCAAAGAAATGTCTTGACGTCATTTTTGCGCAGTATGTAGGATACCTTATGAGGGAGAATTAGAGGAACCCCATCGTGATGATGTGGATGGCTTCGTTAAAACTATTGTTGTAGAAGAGCCAAAGAAGGGCTCTGAGGCAAAAGTCTCTAGCATACACTTTCCTGTTTTACGCTACTTTGCCATATTTGCTAGTAGATGCTTGATTGGTCGTGGGAATAGTGGAAATTTGAGCGTTCTAGGTATTATTATTCTTTAACATGCTTTGCTGGGACACAATACTTTTATTATGGGTGCCATCGTTGCTAAACGGCTAGCCCTGAATCGTACAAAAGGCCCCATATTTGGAGGTATCTATGTTGCACGTCTTGCTGAACGTTTTCAGATACCGATTAGACACATTGAGGAGGAGGAGACGAAATTATCTCCTCACATTTTAGATTACAAGAGCATGGTAGCACACAGGTTTATTGTTGACAACGAAGAAAAGATGCTTTTGTATAAACTTAGATTTAACAAGAAACACATTGAGATTATTATTTTGCATGCGCCTCTATTGTTTGATTTATTTGCAGAAATTTTTCTCGTCACACCGGAAGCGGTGAACAACCATCTAGCCCAAGCTTTTACTCCAGGACCTGAACCTGAGCTGGACCCTTATCGTGCATCATCTGTCCAGTGGGATCCAGAGATGACCAACCAGTATTCTCCTGATTACACCTCTCCTTACACCGGAGAGAGTAGCGGCGGTCCTTGGTATTAGACCAACTTAGGCCAAAAGCCTAGGCTTTGGGGAGTATGTATTTCTCACCGACTTTACATTCAAGTTCACACACTAGTCGTCGGTACTCATACTCTTTCATTGTATTATCCATGTTAGCTTAAATTTCTTTTTCTAGCTTTCTTCTTGTGTGTTTGTTAAACCTTAAGAAAAACCAAAAAAATTAGTTAGTTTAATTTCCTTGCTTGTAGCAGAAATTAAAATGAAAACCCAAAAAGATTTCTCGTTCTTCTTTTAGTTGTTGGGAGCTTTCCCGTGTAAAAAGTTTTATTTTATCTTTTCTTTCTTTTTGGGGTCGAGAAGACCATATTGAAAATGCTTAATGGCTCTCATATCACTACTAGGGAAAACCCTTGCAGTAGCGCGGGTTTTGTGCTCACTAGTAGCGCGGGAGGTCGCGCTACTAATAAGGCGCTACAGCTATTGCTTAGCAGCAGCGCGTGCCTGCCCGCGCTACTGCTAGGACAAATAGCTGCAGCGTTTGTTCGGTACCACGTTGCTGCTAAGGTAACTACTTGCAGCGTGTTTTCTGTCCATCGCTACTAGTATTTTTTTTTTCATTTTTAGTGTATTTATGCGCCATCGTACAAATATTGATACAATACCAATTATGAGGTTTACATCATTATGTACATGATAGTGTGTCAAATGAAGGTGGATTAGGTTCAAGTGGAGGCAATATGTGGTGCATGTCAAAAGTATACTACTAATCCAAACTTGATCTAGTTTGGACTAGTAGTACTTTCGATGTGCACCACATGTTGCCTCCACTTGAATCTAATCCGCCAGCACAAGCTATTTAATCATCCTCATAGTCATTACCACCAACAGTATTTATTTCTGTCTTAAAAAACAGTATTTATTTAATCACCACTAACACTAGCTAATAATAATCATCATAGTCATTACCACCAACACTAGCTATTTTATCATCATAGTAATATAGTGTAGCACATCATCATCCTGAAACTCATTTCTAGCTAGCTAATCACTCCTGCTGCTCTCTCTTAGGTAAAATAACATAAAAACATGTATAGCTCTCCTCCTTGATCAAGCTGGAGCATGCAGATGAACCTGTCTCCTAATCGTGGGTAGCACATCTGTTTGCTGCCCCCTAGTACTTCTCTGCGCTCCCCCATCACATATTTGGTCCAGTCTTGCACTATTAAGCATCCGTCGCTAATCTTGAATGCACTAAGTAATCTGTAGGATATCTTGGCCGTAAGCTGATAATACTCATGGTACCTTTAGTCTCGATCCCATAAGGCACAACATTCATCGAGAGTCCCTGTTGAAGAACATCGTATGTTAACATACTTAGCAATGAAGTTTAGTTTCAAAAATAATGTATGGAAAAGATGCACTGATGACATATAGTAAAAATCTTACCATCCTTCCTAAATAGATGTGACCGTAGTTCATTACGAACACTATTGGTCGCACATTTTCAGTACTAACATTTCTAAATGCAGGCAGAAAATTTGTCTTGACAGTATCAAGATCCTCAAGCCATGAAACATAATGACTGAGCTCCTCGCAGTTGAGTTCAGCCCCAGGACAGTATACGGTCCTGTCTACCAAGCGCTGGACATGTTTGCTTGCACTGAAATAAGCTGACACTACAAATTAGTTGTCAACTATTTTTGAATAAACAATATCGATCAAAGACATAAATATGGTTGAGAAACTTACATAATGGTATAACTGGAGGCGTCTGCACATCGACCCAGATGTCGGTATTACCTTCAATATCATCTTCCGGACGAATATCAAAGGTGATAACCATATCAGGCTCAAATGCATAAGTCTTGCATAGTGCTCGCCATGTTTTGCATCCAAAATAGGTGTAGTCGTCTGAATTGTACAATTTTGCATGGAAAATATAACCATGCTCGGTCTTCAAGTAAACTTTCTTTTCCTCCATACTATGACTAAAACCTATCTTATCCAATACAAAAACTCTTGCATGGCAGGGGATACGCTAGTAGAATAGTAAAAAAAAAATAAGTGGAAGCAAATGAAGCACGTGTCATGCTTAATTACGAAAAAAGACTTGTCGCTGTGACTTACTATATCCACTTCGAAGTTCTCGTCCAGCTTGATGCTGAAGCGCCTATCATCATCTAGGAAGATTCCGTCGCACAGGCCGCGCTCGTCTTCGCAGTATTTGCAAATACCTAAATCCTTTTCGTCGTCAGACATTTCCTATGTTCATAGTTAAAACATTAATTGAAAATCGATCAAAGACAACTACCAAGAAACTCATCACACAAATCCGGGGCACTCGATATTTCCTACATATTCTGGCACAAGTCATGCCAAAAATTCACAGAAAAATCCGGCATGACCTTTGCTAAAATAGGACATATCGAACGCCTGAAATTTGCCGGAACGGAAATGAATCAACACTCCGGCAAAACATAGGCCACTCGGAGGTGTAACCTGCAAACATGACGGGCCACTTGGATATTGAGCAACACAAGATATACATTTCAAAATATCTTATAGGACTCAAATTAGCATGCATTCAATAAGCAAAAGTAAATCATCTCATACGTCCGTACATCGTTGAATATTATCACTAATACATCACGAATAGTGTCATACATATAACATCACTAATACAACTAAAACCCTAGCACACGACGGGTATCGGCGCGGGCGGTGGACACCCACAAAGAAGGAACCATCACGGGATCATAGCTCCAGTGAGATCCCCGGAGAACCTGCCAGGTATTGGAGAACGGCCTGTGCTCCAACGCAAACAAGTAGCGACGGACGTGCGCGTCCTCCTCACTAACACGGTGATGCACCACCTCCGCGGAGTCCTCGAGCCTCTCGATCGTCACTGGCCCACGCAATCGCCACCAAAGAAGGTTCGGGTCAACGATAGGCTGGCTCCTCACCAACCTGTGCCCCCCGGTAGGTAGCGCCTCCCAGTACCGCCCCAGCGGAGCCCAGTCCCGGACATGGATGATCTGGTCAAGCAGGTGTCGTCCTCCGCCGACTCGACGATGAGGATGCGGGATAGGCATCGTCCACGTCGAGGCGGGAAAAATTGCTTTAACTAAAAAATAGAAACAAGTTCTTACTAACTAGTTCTATTAATTCAACTAGTTCTTACTAAAAATAAACTTAATATAAATAAAAATATTCTACTACCTAATTAGTACCTATTTCTTAATATGCAACTAAAATAAACTTACTATAAATAAAAATAAACTTAATATGCAACTAAAATATAAAGAAACCTTAGGTAGAGGTAGGGGAGAGGGAGGAGCGGGCGTGCTCACCTCGGGTGACTGCGATGAGGGAGGGGCAGGGCGGCGTCGAGGTCGG